>NC_064626.1:958064716-958367746 GCF_023864275.1 Schistocerca cancellata
AGTTTGTTTCTGGCTTGCTAAGCAGGTTGATTGTGACAGTTATATAGACTATGTGATCAGAAGTATCCGGACACCCCCAAAAACATACGTTCTTCATATTAGGTGCATTGTGCAGCCACCTACTACCAGGTACTCCATATCAGCGACCTCAGTAGTCATTAGACAATTTGAGAGAGCAGAGTGGGGCGCTCCGTGGAACTCATGGACTTCGAACGTTGTCAGGTGTAGGGTGTCACTTGTGCCATACGTCTGTACGCGATGTTTCCACACTCCTAAACATCCCTAGGTCCACTGTTTCCGATGTGGTAGTGACGTGGAAACGTTAAAGGACACGTACAGCATGAAAGCGTACAGGCCGACCTCGTCTGTTGACTGACAGAGACTGCCGACAGTTGGTTGTAATGTGCAATAAGGAGACATCTCATCCAGACCATCACACAGGAATTCAAAACGGCATCAGGATCCACTGCAAGTACTATGACAGTTAGGCATGAGGTGGGAAATCTTGGCTTTCATGTTCGAGCGACTGCTCATAAGCCACACATCATGGCGGTAAATGCCAAACGACACCTTGCTTGGTGTGAAGGAGCGTAAACGTAACAATGGAAAAACGTTGTGTGAAGTGACGAATTACGATACACAATGTGGCGATCCGATGGCAAGGTGTGGGTATGGTGAATGCCTGGTGAACGTCATCTGCCAGCGTGTGTAGTGCCAACAGTAAAATTCGGAAGCGTGTGTAGTGCCAACAGTAAAATTCGGAGGAAGTGGTGTTACGCTGTGGTCGCGTTTTTCACGGAGGAGGCTTGCACCCCTAGTTGTTTTGCGTGGCACTACCACAGCACAGGTCTACAGTGATGTTTTAAACACCTTCATGCTTCCCACTGTCGAAGAGCAATTCGCGGATTGCACGTCCTGTAGCGGAGTGGCTACACGACAATAACATCCCTGTAATGGACTGGCCTGCCCAGAGTGCTGACATGAATCCTGTAGAACACCTTTGGGACGTTTTGGTACGCCGACTGCGTGCCAGGCCTCACCGACCAAAATCCATACCATTTCTCAGTGCAGCACATACTGAATTCCAACATTACCGATGGAGGGCGCCACGAACTTGTAATTCAGTTTCAGCCAGGAGTCCGGATACTTTTGATGACATAGTGTACGATTACTTTATACACGTTGACTGTGGATATTGTATCACAGACACAGTCCATTTGATTGTTCAGAGATGTCACTAAACCAGCCCAAAGATGTAAAAAACCATGCATGAGCAGCGCCTACTAAACGGAGGAGGTCCGACAGCTGATCAGTTCCACTCATTCCACTAGTAAGGAATACACGGCTCGTCTTGTCTGTATTTCGAACATGCCTAGACTGTCAATATCGCAGTTCCATCGTGTCCATATTGTTACTTTGTTCCAGGAAGGGCTCTCAACAAGGGAAGTGTCCAGACGCCTCGGAGTGAACGAAAGCAATGTTGTTCGGATATGGAGCAGATACAGAGAGACAGGAACTGTCGATGACATGCCTCGCTCAGGCCGACCAAGGGCTACTACTGCAGTGGATGACCGCTACCTACGGATTATGTCTCGGAGGAACCCAGACAGCATCACCACCATGTTGAATAATGCTTTTCGCGCAGCCACAGGACGTCGTGTTACGACTCTGTGCGCAAGAGGCTACATGGTGCGCAACTTCACCCCTGACGTCCATGGCGAGATCCATCTTTGCAACCATGATAGCATGTATCACGGTACAACATGGACCCAACAACATACCGATTGGACCACTCAGGATTGGCATCACGTTCTCTTTACAGGCGAGTGTCGCATATGCCTTCAACCAGACAATCGTCGGAGATGCGTTTGCAGACAACTTGGTCACGCTGAACGCCTTAGATACACTATTCATAGAGTACAGCAAGGTGAAGGTTCCCTGACGTTTTGGGCTGGCATTATGTGGGGCTGACGTACGCCGCTGGTGGTCATGGAAGGCGCCGTAACGCCATCCACCGACCGATAGCGCAACCGTATTGGCAGCATATTGGCGAGGCACTCGTCTTCATGGACGGCAATTCGCACCACCATCGTGGACCTCTTGTGAGTGACTTCCTTCAGGATAACTGCATCGCTCAGCCAGCAGGTTCTCCAAACATGAACCCTATCGAACATGCCTGGGATACATTGAAAAGCTGTGTTTATGGACGGCGTGACCCACCAACCACGCTGAGGGCTCTACGAAAAATCGCCGTTGAGGAGTGCTACAATCTGGAACGACAGTGCCTCCATGAACTTGTGGATGTATTCCACGACGAATACAGGCATGCACCAATGCAAGAGGACGTACTATTGGGCAGTAGAGGTACCGGTGTGTGCAGCAATCTGGACCACCACCTCTGAAGATCTCGCCGTATGGTAGTGCAACATGCAATGTGTGGTTTTCATGAGCAATAAAAAGGGTGGAAATGATGTTTATGTTGATCTCTATTCCAATTTTCTCCACAGGTTCCGGTACTCTCGGAACCGAAGTGATGCAAAACATTTTTTGATGTATGTATTTCGTCCGGTGTATTTACGTTCTATATTGTAATTTTACAACTTTTCCGCCTCTAAAGATTAATTAAAGCTAATAAATTTACAAACAGTTATTTCCATGTTTCGCGGCAAGAATGTTGTACTAAAATGTTCTCAGTGCCCTAGTCTCGTTTCTTAGTGCGGTAATTCCCCCGACAATCTTTAGTAAAATCATTTTCAAGATATTCTGTTTGAATTCTTGTTTGTTACACACTGCCGCTGCTTTTCTAAGTCATCATGTCTACAATAATAACTAAGTGAATGCATCCCGATCCATAACAGACATGCTGCCTATGTGGTGCAACTCATCTGAATAGTCGTAGAATGACGCTCGACGACTGACAGGTTCGATACACTGTCAAGGACCAGCATAAGCACCTTTTGCAGTGCGGACGGCAGCGAGACATGCAAGAATAGAGCCAATGAGCTCCTGGAAGGTACCTGCAGGGATATGGCGTCATGCCGACTCCAGTGCATGGGCAGCTGCGATAGCATTTTCGGTTGAGAATCCATCTGAGAATAGCCTCATCAAGGTAGTCCTAGAGGTTCTCGACTGGGTTTAAATCCCGGGGCTTGGTGGACTCTTGGAACCACGCATGTGCACTGCGAAGTGTGTCACGTATTGCATTTATTCTGCTGGTGCATGACACCGTGTCAAGGAGAAACAAACTGCATGTATGGGAGGACATGGTCCCCAAAGAGAGATGCATTCTTTTGTTGATCCACTGCACCTTTCAGAATGCCGAGATCACTCAGGAAATGCTACGAAGATATTCCCCAGATCAAAACGCTCCCTACTGGTAGAAGGGTGTTTGCTTCCAGATGTTTCACACCGCACGCGCCAACGCCATGAGTCCGATGCAGCATAAAACGTGTGCGTCCAACTGCGGTACTGGCGTGCGAATACTAGCCTGCGTCGCCGATGTACAGGGTTATTACAAATGATTGAAGCGATTTCACAGCTCTACAATAACTTTATTATTTGAGATATTTTCACAATGCTCAAAAACTCAAAAAGTTTTTTTAGGCATTCACAAATGTTCGATATGTGCCCCTTTAGTTATTCGGCAGACATCAAGCCGACAATCAAGTTCCTCCCACACTCGGCGCAGCATGTCCCCATCAATGAGTTCGAAAGCATCGTTGATGCGAGCTCGCAGTTCTGGCACGTTTCTTGGCAGAGGAGGTTTAAACACTGAATCTTTCACGTAACCCCACAGAAAGAAATCGCCTGGGGTTAAGTCGGGAGAGCGTGGAGGCCATGACATGAATTGCTGATCATGATCTCCACCACGACCGATCCATCGGTTTTCCAATCTCCTGTTTAAGAAATGCCGAACATCATGATGGAAGCAACATCCAGTTGAAAGATGAAGTCAGCGCTGTCAGTCTCCCAATTTATTCGTCGACTTCCGCGGGCTACGCGTGAAACTTGCCCGCACGCGTTCAACCGTTTCTTCGCTCACTGCAGGCCGACCTGTTGATTTCCCCTTACAGAGGCATCCAGAAGCTTTAAACTGCGCATACCATCGCCGAATGGAGTTAGCAGTTGGTGGATCTTTGTTGAACTTCGTCCTGAAGTGTCATTGCACTGTTATGACTGACTGATGTGAGTGCATTTCAAGCACGACATACGCTTTCTCGGCTCCTGTCGCTATTTTGTTTCACTGCGCTCTCGAGTGCTCTGGAGGCAGAAACCTGAAGTGCGGCTTCAGCCGAACAAAACTTTATGAGTTTTTCTACGTATCTGTAGTGTGTCGTGACCATATGTCAATGAACGGAGCTACAGTGAATTTATGAAATCGCTTCAGTCATTTGTAATAGCCCTGTACAGCAGTGGAGAATGGGTTCATGAATCAGGTGCTTTCTGCGCAGGCCCATGTGCATCAACAATCGGTGAACGCTCGTCACGGAGACACTGTTGATAGCGCCTTGGTCCAGCTGTCCCGATAGTTGCACGGCAGTTACACGAGTATTCGCCGTACACACCTCCGCAGCCATCGTTCACCTCTGTCTTCTACGGCCCCTGGAGCACCACACTTGGCTCAGCGCCGGATTTGGATGGCGCAATTTGGGTCCGAACAGTCTACAAACTTAGTAGCTGTTTTGATGTTAACTACACTGTGACGGTGAATAGAGGCAGTGGTCTCGTTAATGAGGTTGGAATGTGTATTTCCACTTCCCACATCACCTCTTCAGGAGCAGCTTGTCGTAACAGTTGCATTTCCTGCCATAGATGAGGTAATAATGCTGATTATATGTGTTTCGAGTCACCTGGGAAGTGCTACTGTTCCCCTAGTGTTGGATTACTTCATTATCTTTTCCTCGTGATTTCGTTTTCATGAACTTTTATGTAGCCCAGAACAATGAAGACAATAATTTGTCAAAACGACAGGAATGAAATTAATAAAATTCTTTTAGCACTACTTCCATGTTTCGTTCAGGCATTTAACCTGTACTTTCTTGCAATTGCTACATTTCACGAATATAGGGTACATCCTTTCAGTTACTTCTGAATCGTGTAATTTTTTTTTCTAGAGGTCTTTCTGCAGGCGTGAATCAAAATATTTTGTTCGACCACTTCATTGTTTCGACTGGTGATCTATGTTGCGTAACTGCTGTTTTATGCAGTAATAGAAGTTTTCTTTTTACAGGCAGGAACCAAAATAAATGCAGATGACTCCACTATCGTCGCAGAAAGTGGGGCAAGTGTGCTTCGCAGTATATTCTCGACTGCCCAGTCAAAACAACCAAGATGGAAAAAACAACAGCGATTGCAGATAGAAGAGGAAAGACAGTGGCAAAAGGCGGATATAGCGGGACTCCTTCACCACACGCGCCCCAATAGGTGAGCAGTCGTTCCGTGTTCGCAACAGCTCTTTATGTCATTACTCGCAACATCTCCCAAGTTTGATTTCTGGTCCTCTTTCCTATAATAACTCAAGCAACGCGCCAAGCCCTTCAATTCTTTCCTCTATGTTGTATCAGTATTTGACAATTTTTTTTATCCCCGATCATTCGGACACTTAGAAACAAAGTTTCTCTAATTATTTCAAATCAGTGTAGTGTTATATATATATTGACTAAACCAGTGTCTTTTGGAATGGATGAGGTGGGTGAAAGTTTCCAGTAGTCATTAATGGCTCATCACAAGCATCCTCTTAACCTACTTCATCTCGCAAGTGTTTCGAACGAACTGTGGCAAGAATCTTACCTATTTTCTTCGTTTTTACGGGTACTTCAGTAAAACTTACGACCATGCCAAAATGAATCCCTCGGTTTGCAGTGGACAAACACACCTTCTCACCCTTAAGTCTTTAAGCAATCGCTGTTGTCAAAGAAGATACATGCAGTGTAGGAGTCATTTTTTTCCGCGATTCAACTGCTATATTTACAACATAACACGGCGCTTTGTATCCGATATTCATATCCCCAGGGTCCATTAAAACTATTTTATTCCTTATTATGGTACTTTTTTCTAACAACTTTCCTCATTACTTACCAATTACGTCAGCGGCCTCCTTGGAATGAAAAAATTTAAAGTCAAATGTTTTTCTCTACTCTCCTCTAGTTATTTCGTTTACTCTTTGGAGAACTCTTAAAGTCACTATTTCCGTAGTACTTTATTCTGTTTTCCTCCTCTTTTCCGTTACGCTTTTCCGTTTATGCTATAAACTGACTAATTCTGGCTCAGTAGTGTAGTTTTAATACTGATACTTGATATCGCATTCAAAAATTTGTTTAACACCGAAAGCTTCGTAGAATTACGACAGTAGTGAAATGCTTACCAGTTAATGGTAGAGAAATGATTATCAGAAAGTATATCTATTTAATGAGAAATATATTAAGAAATATCTATTGTGAAGAATTGATAATACCGTATTTTTTCTTCTTTTTCTTTAGAATTCCTGAAACATCACTTAATACGAGTGGATCACATTGTTTCTAAAGAAAAAAATTTAACTACGATATTTCCTACGGATATTTTAATGGTCGCCAAATTACAAGCTGCATTAACAAGTGTCACGATATCAAATTTTGTAAGGTAATCCATCGCAGTAACTATTATGAATTCATATAGACTTGAACAACGTTAAATGGAACATTCTATTCGTAAAATGTGAATTAATTTGTTATAAATGTGATTATAAATCATAATCAACTTCAACTAAGTGAACTGAAGATATCGGCTGTGATACCTATTTTTCTACTGTGTCGTGAAGTAACAAATCTTTATTGTGTGTTGAAGAAATACATTTTAAAAATGTTAAAATTTAATGAAGAATCTCCTATAGACTCAAATATGTGTCTCTATACACTTTCGTGTCGTGCTGAAGATATCAGGTCTATGTTTCATCAGTAATTTATAAGAACTTGCCTCTACGTTGTAACCTGGAGGAGAAACAAATGTGCAAATAAAGTTTATTACTGTTTTAGAAAAAAAATCTTTGTGTATTAACTGTTTTTCTTCCATTTTTCAATTCCGTACATGCCTTTCAAATTAAAATTCCCTCTTTAATTGCTGTTATGAATATACGCTTAATCAAAGAACTACGGAAAAAAAGAAAAGAAAACACTCTGTGGCTCTATTACTGAACTCAACGGCGTTCATTATTGTTCAGTTGTGTGATACGGTGTGTGTCCTTTCAGAAGGTAGATTCGGAAGATGCAGTAGAGCATCGCGTTATATGTGTAATAAATTGTTATGTTAACACTGAAACTCTAATATTTAAAGCTTCGTGTTACACACTTCATTTATATGAGTAATGCAAATATGTAGCTACTTAACGTGTTATGAGACATGCTGGTTCTGGAGATGCTACTGAAGTCATGAAATAAACCGCAGGGTTAAAATGTAATGTCGGCTAGTACTCTTAAACAGCAGTAATCATAACATCGCTTGATAGCTAGTACAGGTAGGTACAGGATCTTGCTTCTCCTGTGTGCATTGTCTGAAGAAATCAGACCGTTCCTCAAATATTTTAAAGAATTGATTGACCATCGATGTATGGAAAAATTAGTGTCTATATCTTAAGAGATGCGAATGAACAATGGATATGCACTTAGTTTGGCAGGCGATTCTTAAACGGAATTGGAGGCAATCTTCTGTGAATCATTGGTATGAGGGGAGCGCCTTTTGAAGATTTTATTGTAAGAAAAAGATGTTAAAATTGGAGCCACTACGGTTTTCATGTCAAAGATGCAAGTAGCACAGCAGTTCTTAAATGATGTTTTTCCATCCCTGTTAAGAAACCAAGTTACACCAACACCACAGTTATTGTTAAAAAAAGTGGAATGTAAGGTTCTCTGTCATGCTTTACAGCTGTACTAAGATACTGGGCTGTTTGTCAACAGATTTTCACGAAAATTCTACTTAAGCTCTTGAAGGGATTGAACAATGTCTGTAATTATGCGAGCGTATCAATGCCTGTAGCTGAAACTATGGGCCACCCACCTGCCGCCTAGAGGTAAGAGTAATTGTTATGCCCATTCCAGTCCATACATCTTGCTAACGCGTAACTGATATCAACATCTAAAAATCTAAAATTTTAGTCTTTCCCAGTAGAGCTATTATTTATTTTCTGATGAATACAACAACAATATTTGTTATCGGGAACCTGACTGGAAACCATATTTTCTTATTATTTTGTAAGTACTTCTGGTAATATAAGGAAATGAAATGAAGTCACTACTTTCAAACAAACAAGAGCTTATTTTAGGAACACGAATCTCTAAAAAAAATTGTTCACATGGCTCTGAACACTATGGGACTTAACTTCTGAGGTCATCAGTCCCCTAGAACTTACAACTACTTAAACCTAACTAACCTAAGGACATCACACACATCCATTCCCGAGGCAGGATTCGAACCTGCGACTGTAGCTGTCACGCGGCTCCACACTGTACGCTTAGAACCACTCGGCCACCCTGGCCGGCGAAAACGGATCTCTCTCGCTAGTCAGTCATCCAACAGCAACTTTATGCTCAAAAGTAAAAGTTCTTGCATATTCTCAGTTTCACAAGATGCAATATGAGTATTGCAAACAATTCAACCGAACATATAACCTTTTCGTGTGTACTGCATTTCATAGCTGAAATGTGGATTACTAGAAAACTTTCAGTTCGCCTGCATAGCCAAAGAACTCATCGTCACAGAGTCTGACAGTATGCCTGATCGTCGTCTAAGACCGAGGACACGTGATCTCTGACGAACCACGAAAAACAGTTCTTCAAGTCTGGCAGAGACGCATACTCCAAAACTGCCTTCTGACTTAATAACCGATAATCAACCACTGATAGGAAACCGGAACCATTAGGTTTTGGAAGCAAAAGTATGGGAAAGGAGTATCGACTGAATAATTACGCCATCTTTCAACAGCTGATTCAATTTTTTGCGCAACTCACGCATTTTAGATGGGGATAACCTATACGGCGATTGTCTAACCGTTTCTTGATCGGGCAGTCGGATGATATATCCTATTTTCGTGGACCTCGGATTCACCCCTGTGATCGCCTACGCAACGCACTTCCCGTGCCACTTTTTGCTTACAAAAGACAAGCTTCTCACAGGAGCTAAAAATGAATCTGTTTCACCCCATAATCCGAAATACACTGAGAATATTCTAAAACCTCATAACCCAATAGTAAATTGACTGTCATTGCCCTCACGACCCAAAATATTTACGGGCTACATAAATTTACTTATCCTTACATCGAATCTCACCAGCAATCTGTACGTGGTCCTGAAACAGTACAACAATCCTCTCTATTCGAGTCAAGCTGCAGTAAGCGCGCAACCTCATTGTATCCTCTAAAGCAGTCGTAATTAATTATCGATATGTGCTATCCGAATCCACTAAGGCAGACACTGGCTCCGCCAGTGTTTGTGCACAGATAGATGGCAGGTGGCTAGCATCCACCGCACGCACCTTCTGGGACCTTCCAGGCGTTGCCGGCTTCCTTTATTCTCGATCGAGCTTCTGGCGTCAGGAGTTTTCGACATACTCCCGCGGTACTGGACAGTGCCTTACTAGGTATTCCCAACTGCCACATCCAAACTACGATCCCGCCCACCCTCACCACCTCTTGGCGCGGTTACCTCTCGCACTACTCTCTTCATACCCTTCCTGATAGCATCAGCTTCCCAACGAAGCTCATCTTCATACTTCAGAATGTCAATAACAGTTACTAGACGGTAGAGATTCAGAAAGGTCTTGAGTCTCTCAGTAAACAAAATTCGCGGTCTATCTAGAGGTCGCAGGTCGCCCAACATGGTCGTGACCATGTCCGTCTGAGGAATATCCTCACATAGGTCTACCACTGTACCCTAGGTGCCTTTAGACGTTCAATGTATTCAGATAAATTTTCCTCCCTTCCTCGTACCTGACAAAAATATACGTCTCTTAGGTTCTTGCGCCTTTGTGCACCTAGGCAGCCCTCCAGAATTTTCCTGCACTGAGAAATCGATGATCCTCCACTCCACTACTTGCAACACTGCGCCTTGTTGTTCTACCTTAAATATTAGCCACTAAAAATTTTATGTGGGTTGAACCGTGAATTTACTTTCAAAACTTTTTCTTAAGAATTTACTTTATTTACAAGCGATTCATCAAGAACCTTAACACATTTAACCACACTATGTGGGCGTGGAAGTAGTTGCCAGTGGGTAACTAATGAAAACAAATGAAATTTCTTTCAACAAATGGAAATTTTATTCCTGAAAGCCTCCATTTTCTTAGAAACAGATTTAAAATTATAATCAGAAAGCATCCTCTTGTAACCTCCCCCTCACTTACCGACCTTAATGACAGTGAAAAATGAAACCGCGTGTACCTAATGGGAGGTTTGGAAAAGCAATCGTCACCGAAGTTAACCTGTCGGTAAAGAGGGAGGAAAGGGTTACATCTAAATGAAAGGAAATGCTAATGAAACTGGTGGAAATTAATTTTGAAAAGGGATAAAGTTAATAAAGAAAGTAAATGTGCAGCCGTTACGTTAACAATTAACTAGCGGTAATTAGGTATTTGAGATTTGGGGGAAATCACGGTCGCCAGTCCTAAGGACAATTACTATAGTAACTGAAAAAGAAAGGTTATTACACATATAATTAGCACTAGAAGCGAGGCAACTGAAGGTTGACACGTGTAGTGTGAAAACTGAAAGTTTGTCAGAAGTAATAAATTTCGCTACACCCTGACTTAATTTAGCAAAAGAATTAATAAAACCGGAAAATCGAAAGTTAATTTAGTGACTGAAGTTAATAGTGAGCTTTCTTTCTGAAGCACATCGAAATTCAGTAAAATACGGTTAGTCTTGGACTACCTCAACAATCATTTCAAAAGCTACTTGAATCTACGCAATTTAGAAATAAGAGATTTAACTTTGAACTTGAATTAAATGATTCCGAACAATTAACAATAGTAAAATTTAGTACGTACCAAGCTGAGCTGCAGTCACAGGCAAGCTAAAATACGGTAACAAAGCTCGCACTCTTAATTCGTGCTTGTGTAATCTGAATATTGTAGCCAGCTATTAATGCCATAATTGAACTTTGAAATTAAAGCAGTGAAAACGAGTTAGCTATATTACTTTAATGCTGGCGTTTGAATTTCAACGACACTCGGGTTCATTTCGGAAAAGGAAGGGACTCTGCTTGGTAATGCAATTGGGACAATGAGCAACAAAAGTTCATGCTAAGTTGCTGTAATTATAGTGACGAAAATGGAACAGTTTGAAAAGCTGAGGTCTGCCATACAGTTCTAAAACTTTACGTGCGTCCAATCTTCCTCGTCGGTTGATTGAAGGTTTGAAGCCGTCGGTCGAAGAGGTGGCGACAGTCACTCACTGTCGGCCGTCGCTGTTGCAGAAGCTGGATGTTGGCGCGCCTTCTTCTCGACACGGTCACCAGACGAAACGGGCTCTTGATGTGCGCTAGTTAATGTTTCCCATCCGCGACACCATGTCAGAAACTATCATCGCAAGTCGAGCGCAATTACATGCTGCCAAACCCCGAAAGCGCGGCAACTCGCGGGAGCGTCACACAACACACCTGCTCCACTCGCTACTCCCGCCACACTCCTTCTGCTCAGCCCGCGCTCCACGCGGCAGAGTTAACACTACCAAAGATCCTACACACTTTGATTCTTCACACGACCTATCGACGTAATCGTTCGATAGCAGTTTTCCCTAGGCAAGACCCAGCGTAAAAATACAAATAATATTTACAAACAAACCAATTACACATCGACATAAATGTATAAATATATATATACAAACAGTAAAACAATTACAATATACAAAGAGACAGAAATGTCATATCTTGAGGTAACAAAGCAAGGAAAAAAAATAGTACACTAGTTGTAAATAAGAGGATATGCTTTTCCGGCGTTACACGTGCCCCACATTGTCTGAGGATGTTCGTGCAACGTAAACAGACTCAGAAAATGTCCCAAAAAAGAAACAGTGGAAATGCATATGCTCAAAACATCAAAAAAAATTTAGCATTCGTCTAATTAACCATAAACCAATTTTTAGACAATAATAATTGAGTGGAGACACTCCTAATCTTATTCCACTCTGTCATCTTGCACAAAATAAAACAGGTTGACAACATATCAAAATTCATAGAAAACATAGAAAATGGTTTAGCTACTCCAAAATCATTAAAATTCGTAACACTATAAGAAATGGAATACTATTTGCAAAATTAATCAGAGTACGTGGTCATAAAAAACAGGTATATCAAAATACGCAAACTAATGATTAATTACATAGAATACACATTTTTATGTAACCTTTTCATAATTAATTTTCTCGTCATGTCCAATTAATGCTAAACAAGAAAATAATATACAGCAGATCGAAAAAAACATAAATATTGACAGCAGAATTCTTTCACATCAGCTGTCCGAGAAGAAAAGCAACTCCACATTCCGTACTCGCGAGTACAAAGAATGCCGACAGCGGCACAAATGCCGACAGCGACACAAGAGCTGATAGCAGCTTCGCCTCGCAAGTATTGTTGCGCCCGCCTGTGCGGCACGCTTGATCTCACTCGCCTGCGTAACGGCATTTCCAGAACGTCCGTTTCACTGAATTCTTTAGGAAAAACTCACTCCCGAGTAATCTCAAGGAGTCCCTTAATACTATCACAGTGGATAAATCAACACTGTCCATCATCACACGCATGTACTAGCCTGAAACTTAAAACAGCGTCTAAGTACATCGGCAATGACTAATAAAAACACACATTCATGAAATATTACAGCAAGTTACAATATCATATTTACATTCCTTAATCTACTGTGACTCAGCTGAAAACTTAAACTAGCAGCTTGGATTTTTCAGATGATTACTAATCAGTTACTCTTAAATCATTTAGTCAAAATTAATTACTTATTAATTACAACTTCTTTAATGACCTCTAGGTCAGGCAAAAGCATCGTAACATGGCACATCCTTAAATCTTACACTCTATATTTACATACTGTACAAATTACCCATTGTGTGGTATTAATCGATCCTAGGTTGGTACAATTTCAAGTCTACAATATTCCGTATACCTAATCGTTTTCCAGAGCTTGGATACTCTAAGCAATAAGCATTTGTGTGAGGTATACCAATGACTTTATATGGTCCATTATAAACAAACTTAAATTTAGAGATTTCAATGTCTATCTCGCTCGATTTCTCATGAGCTTTTACAAGTACTAAGTCTCCGATTGCAAACTTAGCAAAACGCGCTTTAGCGTCATGACGACGTATGCGAGCATAGGCTTTTAGCTTCATTACTTCTCGCAAACGATCTTTTTTCACACCAATACTAATGTTAATCCGTGGAGGGAATTTGATTATCGCTTCCACTAAACTTTTACTTCTGTCATCCAACAGGATTTCCTCTGGAGAAAATTCCGTCGATTCATGTCTCAAGGTGTTCATAATTCTCTTAAATTCTGCTTCATATTTGCCCCATGTCCTATGATTGTGATGGCAATAGGTACGGGAAAGTCGGCCTCGTCTTTGTTCGTGTGTTACGTTTGACACATCGTCTACAATACTTTCCAGTTCACTTTCTACATTATTGTCAATGCCGAGATTCTTCACATTACAGTAGTTCAGATTCATACCTACGTCAATACCATCCGGCCAGTTAACAATGTGTATAGGCTGGTATTGCCTATGCACACCGTCTCCTGCCTCGTCAAAACTAACTACTATTGTTTTATCTTGTGACGTACATGTCAAAGTTTTACTTTCGCAATTAATCACCGCACGGTACTTTAATAGCCAATCCAACCCGATAATTACTTCCGTAGTTAAGTCTGGCACGACGACAAACTCTTGTTCAAATCGTGCCCCACATATCTCGAAGTTGAGAAAAATCTGTTCTGTGACCGGTTTACTAGCCTTCCCAGTGGCACCGATAATTTTCACTCCTGTTACTGACATAACTACGATACTAGGTCTGTCTTTCAGTAACTCAAATATTTTTCCAGATACAGCACTCAATTCTGCACCGGTGTCAATCAACACGTTTAGTTGTAGGTCGTGCATATTAACAGACACTACTATCTGTCTACACTTGTCCTCGACTGTATCTTTATTTTCCCACAGTAAATCCTCGTCTATATCCAGGTCATTCCAGAAAAAACCATCCGGCTTTGAACCGAAATCCAGCTTATCTGGCGGCCTTTTCAGCCTCTGTTCACATACAGTTTTAATTTCAACACGTTTGTCCTGAGGCTTAGTCTGTAGCTTCGCCTCCAATACCGAAACCTTTTCCTGTAACTCGTCAACTATTGAGTGTCGCTTTGCTATCAGTTTACTAATTGTCACCTTCGTTGATTCATCTTTGGCCAGATTGATCTCATCTGCCAATCTACCTGGAGGAATGTGCTCAGTAGTATCTGCAATTACTTCCTCTGGATCTGCGCAACCCCCCACTGCTATCGTCCGACCGTATAACGTCAGCCCTAACCTCATACACGCTGTAATCTACGTGCTTTTCTACCAATCGTGTCCGGCTATCACTAAAATTTTCGCAATCTTTCTCCTTAATACTCTCGCAATGTTTAAACTGGAGGTTTGCGTCGGATGGGTCGGTTACTTCTACCACTGAAACTTTCGGTAAGGTCTGCCGGTTAGGGCCAGAACTTTCCGTTACTACTTCAACATCTAACTCCTGCGGGACGAAACACGACGAATCTTGCTCGTGCTCCCCCTTAACATCAACTATTTCTAGTAAAGTCTGCCGATTAGGGCCAGAACTTTCTATCATTTCACAAACACTATCTTCCTGCGGGACGAGACGCGGAAAATCCTGCACGCGCTCCCCATAAACGCTTCTCCCATACAGACCCCTATAATCTCTTAGTTCGTCGTATAAGCGACCGAACTGCCTTAACCAGACCTCATCCCTCTCTGCATCCCATCGCTCGATGACGGACGTTTTATCCGACATCTGATCTTCTCTCAACACTTATGAATCATTATTAAACTCAATCTCCAGTTCCGCTGTGGGTATTACAGCTGCCACTGTATGATCGATTTCCGGAACACTACTTAAATTGTTCTCACTGACAGCGAATGTATTTTCTACTGCCGTGTATACAGCTGATCTACTACTTGTGGGCGCACTCTTTTCTCTTAACACTGGCACACTCTCCCGCCGTTGATTATTCCATACGGAATTTTCATAACGGCGACACCTGGGTTTTCTCTTGTTATTGGGCCGCCAAAATTTCTCCACGCCCGCTCGGCCCCTCACCGGCGCGGCTAATGGTTTCCCTGTCTCGTCCCAGCAGATACGCTCCCCGGATGCTGCTGAGGCGGCTGATCACACCCTCTGGTGTTATTACTATTCTGTGAAGCCCGTATCACGTTAGTATGATACTGGTTTCTGTCATTCCTGTTATTATTTGCATTGTACCGATTGTTATTACGGTCCGAACCATTATTGTTATTGCTGCGGTATGCATTATTCCCATGGTTATCGTTGTTATGGTTGGGGTGGTACCCGTTGTTGTTACCACGGCCTCTACCACTGTCGCGATTATTGCGCCAATTGTCCTCGTCCTCAACTCTTTCCAGGAAATCATTGATTGTCCTGTAATTGCTTCCTACGTAGCGTTTTCTATCATCTGGAAGCTTCTTGTAGAGTTCCCAGACTATTTCGGATTCCGTGCGGCGATCACGCAAATATTCCAACTTGCGGATCCAGCCCTCACAAAACTCCCTCATCGAACCGCGCGAATTCGCATCGAAAGGCCTCGATACGACAAATTCGCGCCAGACACTTTGCTGTTTTTGCTCTGACCAGTATTCAGCCAGAAACAAATTTTTAAACTCGTCAAAAGTCAGGTTCGTAATGTTGAGGTTTAAGCCCCAACGCTTGGCATCACCAGCCAGCACATCAATAACCGCATTAATTTTTCTCTCATTAGTCCATGATCTGGGTAAAACTCTTTCACAATTTTTAATTAAATCCGTCGCGTGTATACCGTCTTTTTTCAAGGGGTCGAACCGCTCCTCTTTCGTCAACAATTCCGAACTATATGCACAGATTGGCACATAGCTCTGTTTTTCGTCAAGTTTCTTTTCTAATTCCTACACTCTCGTAATTACTTGGCAAGTGGTTGTCGCAAGCGTTTCCACTTCCCTCTTTTTCTCTTCGCAGGTATTAGCCTGCTCCCTCACTTTAGTGTCTACTTCGGACACTGAAGCCTTTAAAGTTTCCACCTTCTGTTGATCCTCTTTTTTCACTAATTGAATTTGTTCCGTCACCTTATTCTCGATGATCGGAGCAACTGCTTCTCCTACACTTTTCTCGATTCTGCTAATTTCGGAATCAAAACGAGTATTTATGCTCGCAATTTCCGCCTGAACGCCTATCATTTCCTGTTTAAGATTACCGATTTCGGTATTAATTACAACAATATCTTCTTTGATTTTATCAACTTTTGTATTAACAAATCCAACATTGTTGTTAACAACATTTATAGCTTTGTTCTGATTGTCTAGCTTTCGTTCAATTTTTTCAGACTGAGCTTCTTGCTTGGCAGACTGAGCTTCTTGCTTGGCAGACAGAGCTATAATTTCTGCCGATTGACTCTTGATTTCATTAATCAAAACATTCAATAAATCAGTTAAATTCCCGGAGACTACCGGTTTTACTTCCGTAGCTGGTTCCTCTATATATGTTCCCCTGTATTCATCATCAAGGGGTACAGATTTGATTTTCGCTTCCGATTCCGAAACATTTTCTAAAGTTTGGAATTCCATTTCTGCTCTTTGTTGCGGTTCGGTGGTCGCGTCTTTCATGCTAGCCGCCTGCCCTGAACAATGGGAACCGCCGTGCGCGTTTCCCACTGTTCGACCGATTGTTCCGTATCCAAGTCTACCAAATTTTGGTAATTGTTGCCTTCACTCATTTTAATAATTTTCAATATAACTGACGAATCTCAAATCTATTTAGGATTACTCCCACTACTTATTCTCGCTGACGTAACGGCCTGTACGTAACCAGTACTTTGTTACGAGATTTGCACAATGCAAAATTCGTGTCCAGAACAACCTCAAATCCGAAGATTGTCCTGTCACCAGGTCGCCACGTGTAACCTCCCCCTCACTTACCGACCTTAATGACAGTGAAAAATGAAACCGCGTGTACCTAATGGGAGTTTTGGAAAAGCAATCGTCACCGAAGTTAACCTGTCGGTAAAGAGGGAGGAAAGGGTTACATCTAAATGAAAGGAAATGCTAATGAAACTGGTGGAAATTAATTTTGAAAAGGGATAAAGTTAATAAAGAAAGTAAATGTGCAGCCGTTACGTTAACAATTAACTAGCGGTAATTAGGTATTTGAGATTTGGGGGAAATCACGGTCGCCAGTCCTAAGGACAATTACTATAGTAACTGAAAAAGAAAGGTTATTACACATATAATTAGCACTAGAAGCGAGGCAACTGAAGGTTGACACGTGTAGTGTGAAAACTGAAAGTTTGTCAGAAGTAATAAATTTCGCTACACCCTGACTTAATTTAGCAAAAGAATTAATAAAACCGGAAAATCGAAAGTTAATTTAGTGACTGAAGTTAATAGTGAGCTTTCTTTCTGAAGCACATCGAAATTCAGTAAAATACGGTTAGTCTTGGACTACCTCAACAATCATTTCAAAAGCTACTTGAATCTACGCAATTTAGAAATAAGAGATTTAACTTTGAACTTGAATTAAATGATTCCGAACAATTAACAATAGTAAAATTTAGTACGTACCAAGCTGAGCTGCAGTCACAGGCAAGCTAAAATACGGTAACAAAGCTCGCACTCTTAATTCGTGCTTGTGTAATCTGAATATTGTAGCCAGCTATTAATGCCATAATTGAACTTTGAAATTAAAGCAGTGAAAACGAGTTAGCTATATTACTTTAATGCTGGCGTTTGAATTTCAACGACACTCGGGTTCATTTCGGAAAAGGAAGGGACTCTGCTTGGTAATGCAATTGGGACAATGAGCAACAAAAGTTCATGCTAAGTTGCTGTAATTATAGTGACGAAAATGGAACAGTTTGAAAAGCTGAGGTCTGCCATACAGTTCTAAAACTTTACGTGCGTCCAATCTTCCTCGTCGGTTGATTGAAGGTTTGAAGCCGTCGGTCGAAGAGGTGGCGACAGTCACTCACTGTCGGCCGTCGCTGTTGCAGAAGCTGGATGTTGGCGCGCCTTCTTCTCGACACGGTCACCAGACGAAACGGGCTCTTGATGTGCGCTAGTTAATGTTTCCCATCCGCGACACCATGTCAGAAACTATCATCGCAAGTCGAGCGCAATTACATGCTGCCAAACCCCGAAAGCGCGGCAACTCGCGGGAGCGTCACACAACACACCTGCTCCACTCGCTACTCCCGCCACACTCCTTCTGCTCAGCCCGCGCTCCACGCGGCAGAGTTAACACTACCAAAGATCCTACACACTTTGATTCTTCACACGACCTATCGACGTAATCGTTCGATAGCAGTTTTCCCTAGGCAAGACCCAGCGTAAAAATACAAATAATATTTACAAACAAACCAATTACACATCGACATAAATGTATAAATATATATGTACAAACAGTAAAACAATTACAATATACAAAGAGACGGAAATGTCATATCTTGAGGTAACAAAGCAAGGAAAAAAAAATAGTACACTAGATGTAAATAAGAGGATATGCATTTCCGGCGTTACACTCTAAATATCAAGTTACAATTTATTCGGAGGCAGAAATAACAAGTTTTTGACAGTATGAGCTTTCGGGCTGAGAACCTTTTGACACGGCCGTAGTCACGACCGCTCACAACAACCTCTGAAAGTCTACGCTGGTGCAAATCTGCAACACACATGATTACTTTAAACTAAAAATTTCAACAACTCACACAAGCACATAAACTATGCACCCCGTAGGAGGGATGGAAATGGTACAAAACATTAACATTAAAATATTAACTAGCCACCGAAGGTGCAACTAGATTTAAAAAAAACTACTTAAAATAACCATTTAAGTAAAACCCATGAAATGCAGTCTTACATAAAACATACAAGGTTAGCGAAACATGCTATACATTACACATATACCGCCTCTCAAGATGATAGGCAAGATAAAAATATCTTTCAGGAATTCGGCCGCTATTCGGCAGCTATTAACGTATGGCAGATTGACAGGGAGATTACTGAAGAACCCGAACCATAGGTTCCTCTAACCCGCCCCTACTCCACAAGGGAAAAACGGACCACCCAATTCACAAACAACCACCTTCCTGCGGGTGGGCAAACGGAGAAGAATGGTGGGACGGCCCCAAAACAAAACGGCTGATGACCTCACCAAGAAAAGAAGTAGAATTTAACAAGTAAATGGAACAACATATCTCCAATCACTTAACTTCTAATAAACTGCGATATCTGGTGAAGACCTGGCGCAGCACCCCCAACGCTCTCCCGAACCGTCCTCTGCCAGCCGCTTCAACGGACGCAGGGAGGTGCGCCGATCTCCCGTCACACAGCGTCGCAGCTCGCACCGGCCAGACCGATGTCGTGGGTTGACTCCTGTTGCTCGTGTCGGCCGCGAAGCCACTACCCCTCGCTATACGGCGCGGCCCACTGGACTCGCGTGGCGACCTCACATGCGTCGACGCTCAAGGCGGACAAGTCATCTTGTGTCTCAGTGCACGACCGACCAATCCATCGATCCCACCGCCAATGACCGTTGCCTGAGCAACTCGAGCAGACTGGCCGCCTAACGTGCAAACTCAGATGCAGGAACTCAGCCCCGACCGGGTGACCACTAGCTGAGTTATGTTACTGGCGGAGTGGCAAGAATCTCATTTTGCAGGTTTTAAAGTTTGATCCAAACTACAGACTTACTAGCACCCCGAACGACAGACAGACACTAACTGCTACACAAATGCGAACGAGAGACAGACTAGCAACTGGTGAGGAGTGGCTGACCCAGATTCTCTCCGACTGACCAACCCCCTGGCGAGCTTATAGCGCCCCTTAAATATGCTTCCACCAGAGGTCGACACCCAAGCTGCGATTGCCACAGCGGCGCCACCACCAGAAACGGAGGGCGACTGCTTCACACAACGCGCTGCGGTGTGCTCTTCAAAAGAGCAATTTTTCCACCGCTGATGGGTAACATTTCGGACCGAATGGACGTGAATGCCTTTGACAACAGTCAATAAGAGGTGCGGGAGTTTACCAAAAGGATCACAAGCGTGAGATTGCCCTATCAGATGTTCTTTCCACCCTTCGCCTGCCTCTCCGTCTGCTTGCCACATAAGATTACACAGAAGGCCCTGAACCAAAGTAATTTCTTCCTGAAGAGCATAGAGGTCATCTAACGATCGTGGTCAACGAACAAAGAATCCTGTTTACTAGAAGATCTGCCAGATCGTGCAACCGCAGTACCCTCCAAGAGGGCTACCCTCCTGCACAACACCAAGTAAGGGGGACCGATGACCGTAGCAGTCTGGTCCGTTTAATCCCCCAAACCAACAACACCAACAACCAAGTAAGGAGGAGCAATCGGCG
Organism: Schistocerca cancellata; assembly: GCF_023864275.1. NCBI lineage: Eukaryota > Metazoa > Arthropoda > Insecta > Orthoptera > Acrididae > Schistocerca > Schistocerca cancellata. The sequence continues at coordinate 958,085,362 of NC_064626.1, forward strand.
CCGGCAACACTCTCCTCACCAACCACCTGCGACTGATGACCCTGTAGTTTGGTCCCTTTACTCCCCAAATCGACCAACCAACAGCCTGCGCAGTCGCTTCCCCTGATCTGTCCAGTGTCCTAAGAATCCGCTAACCCAGCTCCTCCACGAAGCCGTGGTCTTACTCTGCCTTTAGGAGCAGGGGTAGCAAGGATACAAGGGTCCTGAAATGAAACGTACTAAGCACAAAAAGAGAGATTTCCTTTATTGACGAAGCGTACTTCGGTACTTGAACGATGCTCAATTATTACGAGAAACAACATACTATTGGCATTACCCTATCACATAATAACACATTCGGGTTTCATTCACCAAGACATGGCCCATCGGAGTTCTTAAGTTTCGACCTGTCCGAGCCGCCTTTGAAACAAATGACACAAGCTGACAGGTAGTCCATATTCAACTGGCCTTTTGTTACTAACAAGTGAAACTGTCCACCGCCCCCCCCCCCTACGCGTTTCCTCCCAAATCAAATTTAGTGGTAAGATGGCCCAGTAGATGGCCCGTCAGAAACTGAACATAGACCAAGCATGAGAACAAGAAGAAGGTATACTGAACTGAGAAAAAAGGCAAAATAGAAACACTAAACGGTTCAAACTCAAGAACTGCAAACCTGATCATAGGCAAAGAGCTGCGATATTGTGGTTACGTTGTGACGGTGTTAGACTGTGACGAGGACGAGCAGTGTTCAGATTTTCATTTGTTTATTTTGACAACTTTATCAATTGTCAGTCCAGTCACTGAAATGTTTGTTCTCTTTCTGTAATCATGGCTGTTCTCATACTATACACTAGTAAAATATGAGTCATGCGGTAAGAATACCTTACCGTCGCTGGTAAACGTAATGAATAGTGAGAGCAGGCGAGGTACGACATAGATGCCTTGCAGAAATGAAAACAACAGATGAACGGGTGGGAACTACGTTACAACGAAGGAATTCAAGAGTCAAAACTTCCAAAACGAAACCCAACTTCAAAAACATTGAGAAGATGAGTTATGACAGAGACAGAGAAGCTGTGTGATTGTGAAACCATGGCGTTTACCTGTTGCAGCTTACGTGACAAATTGTAATGTTTTCATCGTTCCCTTGTGAATGATTACATTCATATTCATACGATGTGTTAAACAGGGCAAGGAGGCATATCTCATTCACCAGGTGTACAAATTGTGTGTTTCGGTAGGTGATTCCTATCATATGACACACATACTGTCACAAATGCAGTCTACGACACCCCAGACGAGTTTTATGGTGGAGGAATCGGTTGAATCGTTGCTTTGTCATCAAACATTTGCTGTTCCCTTTCGAAACCACTGCAGACTGCTAACAGAGTAGTTGTGCAGAATCAGCTGTCATTATAGGTCCCTTTCTTACACCTCGCTGTTGCAAAAGTACGTTACACCACGTCACAGACGCAAATTTGAACACAGAGAACAGCTGTTAAAAAAAATAAATGTTGCACAAGGGATGACTGAACACGGATCATCCGCTTGGCAGTCGAACATCACGACCACGTGACTACGACGTCACTGTGTATCTAGGCTGCTCTACATTGCACTTCTTGTCCTTTGACCGTTCGCTGTTTCTATTTTGCTTCTTTTTCACAGTACAGTACACATTCTTCCCCTTTTCATGCTTGACCTGTGTTCAGGTTTTGACGCGCGGTCCACTGAGCCCTCTTATCACTAAATCTCAGGGAGTTGCGATGGGGGGCTTTCCTTGTAAGTAACTGCAAGGCAATAAGACCTTAATGTTCCTAACGGTACTTACCGGTCTCGCCTTAAAGGATCAGTAATGATTCTAGGTTCCGGGTGGCACATAAACCACAGAATCATTCATATCAGCCACGGCTTTAACCGTCTACGTGTGATTTCACAAAACTCAAAATACTAACAATTTAGTCGGCGTTTAATCGCCTTAAAACACTTACCTCGATTTCCCTACTAACCTGCAGTAGCACTTAAATTGCAAATTACATACAATATAAAGTAAGATAAATTTGCTATGGCTTAATGATTGCGCAAACGGACAAAACTTGGAGTTTGACTCGGCGCTCAGCCGCCTTTGAATACACAGTTTCAATCGTCACGAGCCGTTTAAAGTTTCTAACTACACAAGCAGTTAAATATTGAAATGCCCATGGCGAGAACCATTTTAACAGTTTACACAAACATATTGAATTTTAAGTTTAGCTCAGCGCTTAGCCGCCTCTAAATTCTGCAATGAATTTTTCAATATGAATCGGCACTAGCTCTTTCAACTTCAAGAATACACCAGAAAAATTTTAAATTCGGCCCTTGGTCACACGTAACACCATTAGAAAGTAAATAAAATTCACGGCTCTAGCAGCCACTAAACTAAGCAGGTTAGTAATTTTCCTGAGAAATGACAGGTGCTTGGGAGAATAAATTCAAATTAGTAATGAAGCTAATTGTCTAACGGGATACCCTCATGCATAGGCATCGATCGACACAGCACACGAAAACTTTACATGCTTTGAAAGGCGCCTTTAGCGCTTCCGACACATCCCGTTACATATAGTAAGTCCAGCGATTCACATGAGATAATGTGTGCACTAGCTACTTGGTATATAATTAGACATACGGCTAGGACTTGTCAAGGAATAAGCTCTTAAATCATTAAACAAACAGGTGTAAGGTTCCAAGAGTATTCAATGATGCCAATTCAAACACAGAGATGCGACTGGAGGCTAGATATAAACCATTTTACTTACACGAATTGCTTTAAAACAACGCATATGGCGGCACTGCTAGGACAAGTTAAAGATGGACTTAAGAATAATGACAACAGAGAATATTTCTACTAGATGGCTCCACCCATTCACATATCAACCAATAGCCGATGCAGCTGCCTATTTCACAGTTTCTTAAGCGTCAAGTTGCATGACTGCGATTAACTCTTGGGTGCGACATCCGTTACTTTAACAATGCAGCAAATTACGAACAAACAGCCACTAGCTCATATGCAAAATTTCTTTGCTATACTAGTTCACCGGCCTATGTCCTTCCTAAACCTTCATCTCGAAAAAAAAAAATCAGAAATAAAACCACTGGGCTACGACTACAGCCACTCAACAGACAGTTTGAAATGGTTCAAATGGCTCTGAGCACTATGGGACTTAACTGCTGTGGTCAACAGTCCCCTAGAACTTAGAATTACTTAAACCTAACTAACCTAAGGACATCACACACATCCATGCCCGAGGCAGGATTCGAACCTGCGACTGTAGCCGTCACGCGGCTCCGGACTGTAGCGCCTAGAGCCGCTCGGCCACCTCGGCCGGCTAATGTCTGTCTATATGATATAATAGAATACAGTAGTTATAAACAAATGTGGTAAGCAGTAGTATAACAAGCACAATCGACAATAAATGTGTTTTATCAATATACGATTTCGTCCTCTATATGTTTATGAGGATTCTTGTTCATTGTAGGTCTGCAGATGATCCTATAATAAGACAGAAACGGGTCACCACATTAAAAAAATTTATGCGACCAAGACTGCTTCAAGTTTATTTACAATAATTATAAATCGCTGTTTCCTATAATACGTTCTTTAAAATGTTAAACCACGTATAGTGGCTACATTCCTGTTAAGTCGTTACGCAATATCGTTGAAGGAACACCCAGCTTCCAGCAGTCCCAGTACACGACCTTGTTCAAACTTGCTGCTGATAATCGCGTCTTTGTCGCATTAAGGGTAGTGGTTGGTTGGTTGGTTCTGGGGAAGGAGACCAGACAGCGAGGTCATCAGTCTCATCGGGTTAGGGAAGGACGGGGAAGGAAGTCGGCCGTGCCCTTTGAAAGGAACCATCCCGGCATTTGCCTGAAGCGATTTAGGGAAATCACGGAAAACCTAAATCAGGATGGTCGGACGCGGGATTGTTAAAGGTAGTGTTGACTAACATCTATCCATCACGTCCAATCACGAAGGTAACTAACACTCACGACCTTTGCAGAATGGGTTTAAAGTAAACCTGATTTTCATCCCCATAGTGGCGCATCTGGCGCTGCTCTTATGCGATTGGAGCCAAATTTGAATAGACATCGCCTATCAGATGTAGAAACACGCCTACCAACTTTCGTTTACTTCTTCTTGGTGTTCCGATATTTTTTCCGCCACTGTATTTTATTGCAGAGACAACAAACCTTCAAGTAAATTACTTCCTTATTTCAATGAAACTAAATTTGAGTTTCAGTTATTGATGCTATGTTCATCATCATCATCGTCAACAACTACCAAATTCTGGATAAAAGCGTACTGCAAGTACGTTCTCGTGTCTTAAAATAATATGTGAGGAATATTACTAATACCTTTTGGTAATTCCATACACTGAAAAGACAATCATTGAAAGCAGTTTACTCGCTCTTATTATGCTTCTAAAAGTTATCCTACAGTAATTAATGTGCGGAGGTTTATAGTATAATTTGGTAGTTCAGAGTAACACAGGGTCCACACCAATTTCAGTGGCCTCTCTATCATGAATACAGGTTGTAGGTCCAGAACGTCTTAGGAAGTCCCTTAAATACCTGTAATGTCAGGTAAAAATCCTCGTACCGGTAAACAATGTATTAAATTTATTTCCATATCTCCTACAGATGTTGATTTTAGATGACTAATACCCGACTTCCTTTACTTACCGTTGGAAGTTTTCGTATGCCAATTTTTACTAATAGTCCTTGTCACCATATAGTTTGAACTCCGTAAGTAATTACGTGACTAATACGAAGATAGGTCTAACAGTCTTTACAGGGAGAGCGAAATGTGCTACGACTTGCACTATATTTTCTGTTTCTGTTAACATTGCAGCGCAAAGTCTTGTATGAAATATGGCTGTCTGGGGCAACAAAGTACATGATACACACGTTGTTGGCCACTCCACGAATAGGATTTGTTTTACACCGGTTCGGCACACAGCAAACATGCTAGAAGTGAATCGGTCACATCTTTGTGTAGACCCGATTTCAATATTCTTTCTTCATTGTGCGAATCTACGTGGAATTGAAGGGCACATATGCATTACATTTCTTGCTATCAAAATGTCAGCTACTCAGTTTGTCCGAGTGTATCTTATCACGAGTGTGAGAATTACCCTCACTTTCCGTACTATTTCTCAGGGAAGGCGGTTGACAAATACTTCAGTGGACGAAGGTTGTCGGAGCGCAGTGGAATGAGGTACCCAGAATGGCTTTCCCGTGAGTGATGAACCTCTGAGTGAGGGGGAAACCGTTTCTCGAAAGGCTGACAAAGAAGGATTCACGCGCTTTTCAGCTCCCCGGACACGTGCCGCGGCGCCCGGCTGGCGCTAACTATTCTGAGGATACCGAGTGGGCAGTCCCCTCCCATTCAGCACGGTGACGTCAGCGACGAGACTGCGCTTCTGACGCGAATACTCAACCTGTCGCAGTGCGGCACAGCCCAAGTCGTCTCTATTAGAGCACACTGCTGATTGTTACATTGCGCTGGCTACCTGACCGACGAGAAGCGTTTGACTGAACCAGACAATTGTGCTCTGCACAATAAGCTACTAAAGAGGAGTGAGAGTCACACGTTTTTATGATACACGGGTACGTCTATTCACAGACAATATTAGAATCCAATTCGTATGTCAAGGTCATTATAATTAGTGCGATGCGAAACAGACACAAGACCATAAACAACATTTGAGTATTAAGAACAGGTACAGCAAACGGCGAGCTATTAAACCAGATTTGTGTCTGTATTCAGGATTTGCTAGCAGATAAAATCAAAACGAAATTTTTGACGGAGTAAAACGTGGGATATAAAAGTAACTTTGAACGTACACTCACACACACACACACACACACACACACACACACACATATATATATATATATATATATATATATATATATATATATATATATATATATACAAATACTAATCATTTTTATAAGACTGCGACAGTTGTATGTTCGATTTTGGTGAATAGCGTTGAAAGCTTGGTGACGTACTTTGCGAATGAGTCATTCACGATGTTTGAAAGTGTTTGCATCAAACGTTTATGAGTAATAGATCACGGGGAGCAATTTTAGTTACAATCAAAATGTTTAGCCGGCTGCTGTGGCAGAGTGGTTCTAGGCGCTTCAGTCTGGAAGCGCGCTGCTGCTACGGTCGCAGGTTCGAATCCTGCCTCGGACATGGATGTGTGTGATGTCCTTAGGTTAGTTAGGTTTAAGTAATTGTAAGTCTAGCGGATTGAGGACCTCAGATGTTAAGTCCCATAGTGCTTAGAGCCATTTGAACCATTTTTTGAACAAAATGTTTCCTAATACTTCTCGGTGACTCTGGACGTCCTTTTGGACTGGTTATGACCTTGAGATGGCTTAGAATGGTCACTCTGCTGCATCCGTACGAAATTTGTGCTACCATTAATCCAGACACCTGCTCTGGGTGAAAGGGGCTGGGAACAGCAAAATTAAAATTCCTGATTTCCTTCAAAAGAATTACGGGAACACGGGTATCAACGTCCGGCATGTTAAATCTGTTTTGATACAGGCGATACCTGTGGTCTTATTGGATGGCTTGAGATCTTCCCTTTCAGTGAAGGCAACCACTAAAACAATTCTCCATGTATTGGCTGTGTTATGCATTATAGTGTCATGTGACACCTCAGTAGGAAGTGAGTACCGTTGTCCCAGTGTTTTCTAGTTTGGTATACAAATGGAAATTGTACGACATCTGAATGCATTACACTTTGCAAAGGTCATCTGTTTAATCCAAGAAGGATGGGTTTTCAGTCCCAACCCCTCTCCACGTGTCACCCACTGTTTGTGAGCACTCTGCATGGAGGTAGGTCAGCACTAAACGCAATTTCGAGAAGGTCGCCGACGCAATGCAACCCCACGTGAAGACCGATATCTAGCCACCTGTGCTTTGCATCGTGGTACGGTTACGGCCAGAACACTACAAGACGATTTTAGAAGAGCCACTGGAGCCGCTTTGTCTGATCAGACTGTAATGAACAGATTAGTTGAAACGACCTTACAACCCGAACGTCCTATTCGAGTATGCCTCTTGACACGACGACATGTTTCCGCTCGCCTTCACTTGTGTCGTTCCCATGTTAAATGGAAACTTCGCTTCTGTTGGGTGAAACTTATTATTCACAGATGAGTCCAGATATCCTCTGACGTAAGGTGAGGACCGTGTTTGTGTGCAGAGATCCGTGGTGAGGCACACCTGCCCAATGTTGCCGAGGGAATCGTCAGCATTCCAAGGTTCTGTGATGTTGTCCGGAGGCTTCAGTTTTGACAACCATACCCTATGAACCTTGTCGCCTTACCGCCAGACAGTATACCGAACAGATCCAGTTGCACCATATGTTGGTTATGTATGCGGTGGTGGCCCTTAATTCCTACTAACACCAAAGCCTATGTGGTGGGCGTCAGCAGGGATGTCTTGCGAAGCTCGGACATTGGAGTAATATATTGGCCGGCAGTGAGGCCCCACCTAAAACCCTTCTTGAGTATGTCGGACATGCTTGACAGATGTATTCCTGGTCGTTCAGTTTCACCAAAGTCTCTCCAAGAACTGTCAAGGGCTCTCATGAAGAATGGGAGCCGATACCTCCGTAGAAGGATGCCATGTAGGTTTCAGGCAGTGATAAACGCTCACGGTGGGCATACACGTTTCTGAAACCCTTGAAGTCCAATTCAAAGCACCCAGGATGAATAATCGTTTCCACTTTGTTTTTGACACCTGTCGGACATTACAATTCTGCTTACGTAAACAATCGAGAATGTAATCATGATCTGTTGTGTAATTAACTCGTGAAATGTAAAGTATTATTTGGTAACAGGCCCAGTCCTCAACGATTGCTCAGTGGAGTACGGCAGACGCTCAAAATCGTTTTTCTCCAATTCCTTTGAGGGATGTATGTCATTCTCTTCTTAAAGACACTTGTGGTTTCTCGTTGAAAATGTATCAGTTTACCGTGGTACATGGTATTCAGTAGTCTCCACTAGTTCGGAGAAATCTCGTCGTCCCAGGACTAAAGGGCGCATAGCCTCACCAGTATCAGCAAACATTTTGTCCCTAATAAGAGCTATTCCCCAGGACGTGAGCTATCAAACCTAGTTGTTTGATCCAATGACTTTGAAACGATCAGTATAGAGGAAAGACGCAACGCTTAAGAAATCGTAGCGAAATGCAGCAAGACTTGCATAAACTGGTAGGTGAGTCTCCAAATGTAAGGGGCAGTAAAATGAAAACAAGACCGATGGGAAAACTATAAGTAAAGTGTGACGGTTCATCACCGTCACGGCTATGAACAGATTTGAATGGACGATCAACTCCGCCATCGCGGCCAGTGCTGGCTACCTGAGAAGCATCCGCATCGGACACGCCTGTCGAGAGGGCGCTCGGGGGCCGCTTCGGCGTTGCATTCCAGCAATATCAGTTACATCGAAGAGTTATTCCGACTACTTTAGATTTTTCTGGGCTCTTTTATTTAAACTGAGATTCTGTCACATTTAATGTGGGGCTGATTTGAGTTTATCTATGTTCATTAACGAGATATTTAAAATTGATGAAACTGTTATGAGCGGTAACAGTTTTAAGGGAGTATGGATGTAAGGTTATTTCTTCTAATTTTGTTTTTGCCTGGATCTCATTTCATAAAGTAAAAATACGTGGCGCTACTTATAAGTAATGTTATTTGTATTGTATAAATTATTGCATATTTTAGAGGTCTTTGTACACTGAAGCACCAAAGAAACTGTTATGGGCATGCGTATTCAAATACAGAGATACGTAAACAGGCAAAATACGGAGCTACGGTTGGCAACATCTATGTAAGACAACAAGTTTCTGGCGCAATTGTTAGATTGGTTACTGCTGCTAAGATGGCAAGTTATCAAGATTGAAGTGAGTTTGAACGAGGTGTTAGGGTCGGCGCATGAACTATGGGACACAACTTTTCCGAGGCAGCAATGAAGTGGGGATTTTCCCGTACGAGCATTTTATAAGTGTACCGCAAAACATCAAATCTCCGACATTGCTGCGGCTGGAATAAGATCGTGCAAGAACGATACCAACGACGACTGAAGAGAATCGTTCAGCGTGACAGTAGCCCTTCCGCAAATTGCCGCAGATTTCGGTGCTGGTCCATCAACAAGTGTCAGCGTGCGAACCATGCAACGAAACACCATCGATATGAGCTTTCGGAGGAAAAGGTCCACTCGTGTCTCTTTGATTACTGCACGACACAAAGCCTTAAGCCTCGCCTGGGCCCGTCAACACCGACCTGGACTGCTGATGACTGGAAACTTGTTGCCTGGTCTGGCGGGTCTCGTTTCAGATTGTATCGAGCAGATAGACGTGTAAGGTTATGGGAACAACCTCATCGATCCATGGACCCCACATGCCAGCAGGGGACTGTTCAAGCTGGTTGAGGCTCTGTAATGGTGTGGGGCGTGTGCAGTTGGAGTGATATGGGACCCCAATACGTCTAGATACGACTCTGACAGGTGACACGTACAGAAGCATCTTGTTCAAACAAATTTCGGGCATGCAGCCGTTCGTCGTTCAATAAGGATTTAAGCCCGAAATTTGTTTGAACAGTCAATTCGCCGGGAAAAAGTTTTAAAATTCCCATCAGAAGCATCTTGTCTGATCACCTGCCTCCATTGTGCATTCCGACGGACCTGGTCAAATCCAGCAGGACAATGCGACACCCCCCTACGTCCAAAATTGCTACAAAGTGGTTGTAGGAACACTCTTCTGAGTTTAAACACTTAGGCTGGCTACTAAACTACCCAAACATGAGCATATCTGGAATGCCTTGCAACGCGGTGTTCAGAAGAGATCTTCATCCTTTCGTACTCTTAAGGATTTATGGACAGCCCTACAGGATTCATGGTATCAATTTCCTCCAGCTTTACTTCAGACATTAGGCGAGTCCATGCCACATCGTGTTGCGGCACTTCTGCATTCTCGCGGGGAAACTACAACTTATTAGAAAGGTGTACCAGATTCTTTGGTTCTTCAGTGTATATGATTATAATGAAATTCCTAGTAGATGCCATTTTGGTATTGCTGTAAATGACTGTACATTTTGAAGGTTGTTCTGTATAGTAATTCTAGTCGTTCTAAAATTGTAATTTGGTTTCGTTTGATGGAAAAACAGAGATCTCTTGTAATTTGGTGACATACCACTTGTTTGAGTGTTCATTTTAATGCATGAGTGTTTTTGTTCTTTAATAAAAGTTGACACCACAGCTGTGTGGTAAAAAGCACTGACAATATGTTACAGTTAATTTTTTACATGTTACTCAAGATTGCCTATTGTGATTATTTGCACACTTGCTGGTTGTATTGTATTTCAATGTTTGAAGGCGGAAGTTTAATAATGGACGTCGTGTCCGAAACTAGTCACCACATATAAATAATGTTTCTCATTGCAACTTCGACAGATTTACAGATAGTGGTTTTAGTTTGAATATACGTTGTCTGATAAAAAGAAAGAAGTGAAGCACCCAAAAGACGTGGTTGGATGCAAATGTAACTACGTAGGTGTACACGCCTTTCGCAGGTACACAGAAAATAAGCGCTGTAATTCTCTGTGACGAGCAGAGCGACCACCAGAGTACATTTTTGTTGTCCACGTTTACTTCTGTTAGCACGTCTGGTAGGGTACACACGGGGCGTGAACACCGTCAAATGTTTAACCACTGCGAAGGATACGGAGATTCTGCGTAGCCTTGTGAAACAGCATTATCAGCATCTAACAGAGTGTGTGGCATTCGCATTTGACAGTGGCCAGATGTTGCAATGCGCAAGAATGTGACGGCAGGCATACTCGTCAATGTTCCGGTCGGCCACAACTGACCACCACAAGGTGGATCGCCCCGTTGCCCACCGAACAACATTCTGCGGAATGTCTCACATACTCGTAAACCAGCCAGAGATCAGCGTCCAGCGGTGGGTGCCTACACAGCGAGCTGTGTGGCGGGGTGGGGGTGGGGGGGGGGGACAGGAAACCCAAGGACAGACACTTTAAACGCCCGCTTGAATAGCAGACGACAGCGAGGTCGCCAGCAGTGCTAAACAGTCTCGCGGACCTACTAACATCTGCAGTGTCGCGTGTGTGAAAATAGATCCGACAGTATCCTGACGCCTCCACGGGCGTACTGTGGTGTCAGGTCACGTCGTACCTAGCAAGCTTTCTGGGCTACACGCCATTCACAGTAGCGGTTGATCAGTCGGAGTCCCTCTTAGGGACCAGCGCGCCTGGAAGGTCTTCAGTGCCCGTTATCGTGTCGGGAACTGCTACTATGGTGCGGTCGAGTGGCTAAAGGTATTGGGCTGCCTTAGTGGTGTGCTCTTAAACTTTCAGTTCATACTGTTTTGAGGACACTGACTTTACCTCTGGTCATGTAGACTTTGGCCTTACGCTAATTAAGCGCACATTGTCTCTCTTTGCAGAGACCAAGACCGATCAGAGAACTTGTAATTGTGCTGCTAACTTTGAAACTTACGCAGTGAATCCAGATCCTGAATTTTTTGTTATTATAGTTTTGGCCTTCTGCCAGTTAAAGATCTATAACAAATATAAAGTGAGCTTCCGTTTGTGTATAAATCTAATTCCTGGACGGGAACACGAATATGGGTTGAGTCTGTATTATTTCTTCAAAACTAAGAGTACTTTTTAAGTATTTATGAGTAATCCAATTAACTTGTTGTGGTTTGTTTACCTGGGCTTTAATCTCTGTGCGTTGCCATCAACTCAAGACATATCATCCTGTGTCATCCCACACCATTGGTTGAGGCTAACAGCAGTCAGAGTAGTGGACTACCATGCCATGCCTAGGCTGATGTTAACACCACAACGCAAAGGGCCGCAGTCGGCGAGTATAGTGGCGACCTGGGGACCTTACAATGTTTTGGAGAGGTGCTGCAGTGTTATCCCTGGTATCACGGTGTAACAGGCCACCAGGTATGACTTCAAGTCACAGTTAGTAGTGATCAAGGGATCTCTGTTGGTGCACTGATGTGTCACGGACATCCAGTATCCCGTTTGCAGGATGTGTAATCTCTCATGCGACAATTTTATGATACCTTTTTTTCAAAAACGCAGTGTTCGTGCACACATGCCGCATGTGTCTGTGAACTGTGTGTGTGATGTTTAAGTATTCCTACGACTAGCAAGATCCTCAGATCTGACAGCCTGTTTGGGACCAGCTCAAATCTCAGGTCCGTCCTAGTAGCCGAGATGTTACGGACCAGTTACAACAGTTGTGGGTCACGTTGCCTCAGGACACATACAACGGCTTTAGAACAACCTTCATAGCAGACTTAGTGCATCTACCCAGGCCACAGGCCACAGGGGGAGCAACATCAAACTGATAAGTAGGGACATGCTGCCAAGTTGTTTAAATTTTTTTCTCGGTTTTGTAATCACTAAAAAAATTACGTTTTCTTTTCCCGATCTGGGTGTTTCACTGCTTTTTTCAGGCAGTAAAAGTCGGTGAATTTTGTTTTAGTTCTGTGTGCCTTATGACCAGCCAGGAGACGGTTTCCTCGCAAAGGTTGTGGAGCATAAGCTAAAGACGCAGGCAACAAAGAGGATAGTTCTACAAACAAGAAGTGTATACTGAACGTCAAAAACAGGAGCAATACAGGAAGTATTTAATAAAAGACAAGTTAATGGTGATTTTGTTCAACGACTAGTTCAAAAAGTTATGTGGGATGTTGATAGAACTGACGGTGAATGTGAATGTGGTCACACAGAGCTGGTGGTGGCGAAGTCTGCACACTCGTCCTCAGATGTGGTGCAAGATATGAAATGTGTTTGTGGTTTCTTTTATATGACAGCGCTTCATTTTACATTTATGCTTCTCTCTTGAACTGTAAAGTGTTCGTAATTCGCTAAATGGATATTATTTGCTCATTTACAGTGAGACGAGGTAATTATATCTAATTTCCAAGTAGTAAAGTTCCAGAATCATGATAGCTCATTACGATAAGGAAAACGGTTCGAACATAACACGTATGTGTATGGATCCTTATTTAAGAGTGATTTGTGCAAACCGCTCCATGATCGAAAGTATCGATGCCATTTCAGTTATGATTAAGCAATGGAATCAGAATTATATATAGCAAGCGACGGCTGAAGGCATCCGTTGTCGTGAGGTGCTGTGGTAAGTACCCGGAAGTGTTACCACTCATGGCAGGGTTCGGACTGTGACGTCGGTAAGTTTTCTGAGGGGCTGGCATAATAATACGATGGAGAAACTGAAGGTTCGACGCAGTTTTCGGGGGTAGAACCGTTTGATGTCAAGCAGGTGGGCCTGTCTCACGCCTTGAAGCCTGGAAAAGGAATCTACGGTTTTTGAGATTAACATGAAAGGCAAATTGTTGGAACTATTGTCTGGAAAGAGTTTCATTTCGAAGACCCGATGTATAACATTATAGTGTAGTAAAGGAGAAAGTAAAGTGGCTTGTCTGACGTCACAGTAGCCCAAAAAAGTAATAAACATAGGTGACAGAACAATGTGTGGAGGAGAACACGACAGATGTAGGCTGAAACAGTACCATCGTCAAATAGCAGTCCTAACTCAGTTGCGTAATAAGCTTTGTATTTGTTTATTTTATGTAAATCAACTCTGAATATGTGCATTGGTAGTAGGTAGTGCTCTTAATTGGTGTTGTGAAGGTATGTTTGGATGGTGGCAATATTTTGAAGTTCAGATGAAGGATGTGTAGTGAACAAAGCTTATGTAATGTCATACACCGCCACTCAATCTATTTTGCTTCCGTGGGGATCCACAGCCTATAAGTATTTAATAAAGAATACATTGTCCGTTTTAGATGGTATTGTGCTTTATTAAAATCGTTTTACGAGCTAATTTTCGTCGTGGGCCAGTATCAAGCACATTCGCTATGTTATGTATATCACGCCCATCACATTATTTTATGTCTCATACGTAAAACCATAAGTCATACTCCATCGTAAAAAATTCTAAGTGCTGCAGCCTGACAACTAAAACAGCTGTTACGACTTTGTCAAAGATGCACTTACTTATAAACATTATAAACCTATCGACAGCTATGTGCGATGACATTACTTTTACATTTACCAATCCTACTGTCGGTAAATAGGACGATGTTGATTATCTAGTTGTATTTTGTCTTAGTGCTGTTAACTAATCCGTTCTGATGACCTACTGGGCTTTACTATGGGGTTAGATTATTTCTGTGTCTTGGAGAATACTGTGTGACTTTTTGACAGCAGGTCCATAACTAACCAGTCATTTCTTTTAAAAGTCTCAAGTGGCTTTGGCAGAAAAAGACAGTGATAGAGAGGGGCAGAAACTTAGAGAGCAGAAGCGTTATGGTTGTTTTATACGGGAGTTGCTATTTTGATGAAAGCGGAAGTGTCTTATCAGTCAGAATTAGTTTTTGGTTGCATACCCTCAATGAATTCTGAATGATACCTGCAGCTTCCCCCACGTGAACCATGGACCTTGCCGTTGGTGGGGAGGCTTACGTGCCTTAGCGATACAGATAGCCGCATCGTACGTGCAACCACAACATAAGGGTATCTGTTCAGAGGCCAGACAAACGTGTGATTCCTGAAGAGGGGCAGCAGCCTTTTCAGTCGTTGCAGGGGCAACAGTCTGGATGATTGACTTATCTGGCCTTGTAACGCTAACCAAAACGGTCTTGCTGTGCTGGTACTGCGAATGGCTGAAGGCAAAGGGAAACTACAGTCGTAATTTTTCCCGATGGCATGCAGCCTTACTTTGTGGTCCAATGATGATGGCGTCCTCTGGCGTAAAATATTCAGGAGGTAAAATAGTCCCCCATTCAGATCTCCGGGTGGCGACTAGTCAGGAGGACGTCGTTACCAGGAGAACGAAAGCTGGCGTTGTACGGATCGGAGCGTGGAATGTCAAATCCCTTAATCGGGCTGGTAAGTTAGAAAATTTAAAAAGGGAAATGGATCGGTTAAAGTTAGATATGGTGGGAATTAGTGAAGTTCGGTGGCAGGAGGAAAAAGACATCTGCTCAGGTGAATACAGGGTTATAAATAAAATATGAAATACGGGTAATTCTGGAGTAGGTTTAGTAATGATTTAAAAAATAGGAGTGCGGGTAAGCTACTACATACACCATAGTGAACGCATTATTGTGGCCAAGATGGACACAAAGCCCACGCCTACCACAGTAGTACAAGTTTATATGCCAACTAGCTCTGCAGATGACGAAGAGATTGATGAAATGTATGATGAGATAAAATAAATTATTCAGGTAGTGAAGGGAGAAGAAAATTTAACAGTCTTGAGTGACTGGAATTCGACAGTTGGAAAAGGAAGGGAAGGAAACGTAGTAGGTGAATATGGAATGGGGGTAAGAATGAAAGAGAAAGTTGCCTGGTAGAATTTTTCACAAGAGAATAATTTAATAATAGCTAACACTTGGTTCAAGAATAATGAGAGAAGGTTGTAACATGAAAGAGGCCTGGGGATACTAGATTATATAATGGTTAGACAGAGATTTAGGAACCAGGTTTTAAATTGTAAGACATTTCCAGGGACAGATGGGGGCTCTGACCACAATCTATTGGTTATGACCTGTAGATTAAAACTGAAGAAACTCCAAAAAGGTGGGAATTTAAGGAGATGGGACCTGGATAAACTGAAAGAACCAGAGGTTGCAGAGAGTTTCAGGGAGAGCATAAGGGAACGAATGACAGGAGTGGGGGAAAGAAATATAGTATTTATTTTATTTATTTCTCGTTCAGCTACAGGCAAAGCGTGATACACTTACAAACATCAACATAAAAATTTAAATTAACATTAACAATGATTTACAATAAAATTTTCAGGGTTTCAAGCCACAAAAGTGCTTGGTCACTTATCACATGTATGTCCCTCAGATTTCCTCCCTTAAGTCCGTGTACGTCGCACTCAACTATATGCTGCATGGTTTGACTCTCTCCGCACTCACAATTGGGGTCCTGGGAGAAACCCCACTTTTTCAACAAATATCCGCACCGACCAACACCTGTCCGCAGACGATTTAGAGTTACCCACACTCTACGTTGGAGTTGGAAGCCTGGAACTCGTTGAGATGGGTCCTCAATAAGGAAACTGTTATTCACTTTGCTTTCCTGCCATTGCTGTTTCCACAGGTTATCGATATCAATCTGTTGTTTGAGTTCTTTCCAGAAGGGATTTCTTGACATCAATCTGTCAGGGGGAGGAGGTAGGTCCCTGAACTTTTCTTTGTACCTCTGGATTGCTCTTTCACGTCTAATCGAGGGTGGTTCGATATTTGCAAGGACGGGCAGCCAAGGTTTCGGGGTGGGTCTTACTGTTCGTGTTATGAGCCTCATTGTCTCGTTAAGTTGCACATCAATATATCTGACATGCCTACTGCGGGCCCAGACGGGTGCGCAGTATTCCGCTACACTATACAGAAGTGCCAGTGCTGATGTACGTAGAGTTTCAGTGGAACATCCCCAGGTTGTTCCTGCCAGTTTCATTATGATGTTGTTTCTTGTTTTCATTTTTTGGGCGACTTCGTACAGGTGGCTCTTATATGTGAGAGTGCGATCTAGCTTAACACCCAGATATTTTGGCGTTCTATCGTTTTTCAACAATTTACCTTTTATTTGCACTTTTAGCTCACGATTTGCATCTTTGTTACACATGTGCATTATTGATGCCACGGATTTAGTCGGATTTACTTTGAGGTGCCAGTTGTCATAATATTGTTGTAGTCGTTCCAGATCCCTGTTTAAAATTTCTTCCAGTTCTTCGAAAGTGTTGGCGTGAGCCGCGATAGCGATGTCATCTGCATACATAAAAGAACGAGATTCCAGGTTTGGGATGTCCGCTATGTATAAATTGAAAAGGCATGGAGCCAGCACAGACCCTTGGGGGAGACCATTTTGTAGTGACCTGTAGCTGCTTGTTTTCCCTTTCAGAGATACCTTGAATCTCCTGTTTATCAACACATTTCTGACTAGATCTATGATCTTCTTGCATTTCACGACTTTTGACAATTTATACAGTATCCCTTTTGTCCATACGGTGTCGTATGCTGAGGTGAGATCTAATAATACCATGCCCGTTTCCTTTTTGTTTTGGTAACCTCTTTCAATGAAAGTGGTTAGGGCGAGAACTTGGTCGCAGCAGTCTCTTCCTTTTCGAAAACCGCCTTGCTCTGAGGGAAGAGCAGCTTCTACTTTACTTTCTATTCTGCCTAGGATGACTCGTTCAAACAGCTTGTAAGTGGTTCACAATAAAGATATCGGTCTATAATCTTTAGCATTCTCTCCTGTTTTCCCTGGTTTCTGGATGGCTATGACTTGTGCGTTTTTCCATTGCTTTGGTAACCGGCTGGTATCTATGATATTAGAGAAAAGAGAAGACAGCCATACTCTTCCCTTTGGCCCGAGGTTCTTCAAGAATTCTGGAAGAAGGCCGTCACAGCCAGCTGCTTTACCAGGTGACATTTTCTTTAGTGCTATATTTATCTCTTCTTGTGTTACCCAGTTCGCTAAACCTGCTTCCTCCTCGCTTGCATCTAGCTCTTCGTTCATCAGTTGGTGCAGTTCTTTTTTCTTCGAGGCGGAGGCATGGATTCTGGATGTTTGTAGTATAGAAGAGCATATCTTGTTAGGGGTCATTTTATTATTGATTTTCCGTCCCTTGAATTGTGCTCCGCCAAGTTTCCTCAGTAGACTCCAGCTCTTCTGTGAGGAGTGCGTAAAGTCCATTTGTTCCATCCGCTTTTGCCATCTCTGTTTGCGTTCCTCGTCCATAGCTCTTATGAGCTGTTCTCCTAGTTCTGGATTCTCTGTTTTGTAGTATTCATCGAGTAGTTGTTCGCATTCCTTTGTCCAGCATGGGATGTATTCTTTCCGCGCTCCTCTTGGTATTGAGTTATGTGCCGCTTTGATAATTAACTTCGTAAATCTGTCGTAATTTTCTGGAAGGGGGGGAATTCTGTTTACATTATTTTCAATGGTATCTTTAAACTTATCCCAGTTAGCCTTCCTGAGGTTCCATCGGGCTATAGGGGGGCTCTTTATTACTGGTATTTGGATCCCAAGGTCTATAATAACTGGTCTGTGTTGGCTCCGAGGAATACGGCTCAGTACAGTTCTCTTGGACGGAAGTGCTATTCCAGTTTCTCCAGATGAGACAAAACAAAGATCGGGCGTTGATGTTGTGCCCCACGCTCCTGAACAGAAGGTGGGGGTATCTTTTGCATCGTATATTAATGTATAATTATTTATATCTGCCCAGTCTGCCAGCATGAGTCCTTCTTTGTCGCAAGACTGATAGCCCCATCTGGGGTGGTGGGAGTTAAAATCGCCAATTATGACTGCAGGGTGTTGTGGGTTAGGTAAAACAGGTTGTTCCCATTTTTCTGAAGGTGGCTTGTACACGTTATACACAGTCATATCGTTTAGTTTGATTCCCACGGCAAATTCGTGGTGCATAGTTTCCTCAATATTATCAACCAGTTCTTTCTTGATCAGTGTTGCAATTCCGTGTTTATTATGGGCTTTATAGCCCACAATTTCATAGCCTGGTATTAGAAGTCTCGAGATATTTTCTTCTGATAGATGTGTTTCCTGCAAGGTCAGCACATCAATTTTTTCTTCTGTTAGTAGCTTTGTGAGGATGTCTCCTTTTGTCCTCGTGTATCCTTCTATGTTAACTTGGCATATACGTATTCGTCCACGCACTTGGCTCCGGGGGGGAAACTGAGGCATTTAACTCGCTCTCTTGCGTAACTTCGCCTGTGAGGGCCGGGAGGTATTACTACGTCCGGCCGCCGTTTGGTGGTGACATTTGCTTCTCGTGTCGCAGCTCGTTCTGAGCATTTCGATTTTCTTGTCGCAATGCGATCGTTGTGCGGCACGATACTGGGGTGGGGGGGGGGGTAGGCCACGTCGAGGCTGTCACCATCTACCCCGAAAATATAGTAGAAGAAGAATGACTTGCTTTGAGGGATGAAAAAGTGAAGGCAGCAGAGGATCAAATAGGTAAAAAGACGAGGGCTAGTAGAAATCCTTAGGTAACAGAAGAAATATTGAATTTAATTGATGAAAGGAGAAAATATAAAAATGCAGTACATGAAGCAGGCAAAAAGGAATACAAACGTCTCAAAAATGAGATCGATAGGAAGCGCAAAATGGGCTAAGCAGGAATGGCTAAAGGACAAATGTAAGGATGTAGAAACATATCTCACTAGGGGTAAGATAGATACTGCCAACAGGAAAATTAAAGAGACCTTTGGAGAAAAGAGAACCATTTATATGAATATCAAGCGCTCAGGTGGAAACCCAGTTGTAAGCAAAGAAGGGAAAGCAGAGAGTTGGAAAGAGTATACTGAGTGTCAATACAGGGACGATGTACTTGAGGACAATATTATTGAAATGGAAGAGGATGAAGATGAAGATGAAACGGGAGATATGATACTGCGTGAAGAGTTTGACAGAGCACTGAAAGACCTGAGTTGAAGCAAGGTCCCGGGAGTAGACAACATTCGATTAGAACTACTGACAGCCTTGGGAGAGCCAGCCCTGACAAAACTCTACCATCTGGTGAGCAAGATGTATGAGACTAGAGAAATCCTCTCAGACTTTAATATAATAATTCCAATCCCAAAGAAAACAGGTGTTGACACATGTGAAAGTTTTCGAACTATCAGTTTAATAAGTCACGGTTGCAAAATACTAACGCGAATTCTTTACAGACGAATGGAAAAACTGTTAGAAGCTGACCTCGGGGTAGATCAATTTCGATTCCGTAGAAATATAGGAACACATGAGGCAATACTTACTCTACTACTTATCTTAGAAGATAGAGTAAGTATCTTAGAGGTAGAGTAAGTTTCTGGCTTTTGACAATGTTGACTGGAATACTCTCTTTCAAATTATGAAGGCGGCAGGGATAAAATACAGGGAGCGAAAGGCTATTTACAATTTGTACAGAAACCAGATGGCAGTTATAAGAGCTGAGGGGCATGAAAGGGAAGCAGTGGTTGGGAAGGGAGTGAGACAGGGTTGTAGCCTACCCCCGATTTTAATCAATCTGTATATTGAACAATCAGTTAAGGAAAAGGGCCGTGTGGAGGGTAAAAATTTTAGAGCGAGACCAA
Source organism: Schistocerca cancellata (assembly GCF_023864275.1). Classification (NCBI taxonomy): domain Eukaryota; kingdom Metazoa; phylum Arthropoda; class Insecta; order Orthoptera; family Acrididae; genus Schistocerca; species Schistocerca cancellata. The sequence goes on from NC_064626.1 coordinate 958,105,568, forward strand.
GAGATGAATACACTAAGCAGATTCAGAAGGATGTAGGTTGCAGTAGGTACTGGGAGATGAAGAAGCTTGCACAGATTAGAGTAGCATGGAGAGCTGCATCAAACCAGTCTCTGGACTGAAGACCACAACAGCAACAACCTGCAGCTTCGCTTAATTCGAAGACAATGGGCCTCAACAATAAATTATGGTTTCACCAGGTTACTTTTTTCTTTATTTGTGGTGTACTAACCTCTCCCAGAGTGTTATTGTTTTAAAGCGAAGGTTAATCGGCATCCTGGAATGGAAGCGGAGTGTATGAACAACTGCATTACAGGTAAGATGACGTAAGTTTGAGAGATCGAGTATGTGCAGCCGGCCTTGGAGTACATTGGGTAAGAAGGTAGGTCTGTACTGTAACTCAGTCACGCACTACTGTTAGTCCTGTTCTTGATGTGCCACTCACGTTGTTCAATATAACGTTTCAGGAGGCCGTTTTGTGCTTTTCTCTTCATATTAACCCACGTATGAATAATTCAGAAATAACTGAACTGCTAAGGGTCTTATGTCAGGTCTTGTGCTGATTGGCATAAAATGTGCTAAATAAATGAAACTCATAACAGGGAAAAATTAAAATGTTCGCATCGGAACCGTCCTGTGGTTCTTATAATCATTTCTTCCATATATTGTGTTTAATGCCAGAATTTACATTCACTGCAAAACACTATCTTACATTGTCTTGCCTGAAACTAGCTTTCGTTTGGCAAAAGCGTCGTCCAAATGTGGAATGACAAGGCAGTCGTAGTATGCCTCAAGTCCTTACTCAGGCGAGAGAAGTTTTCAAGGAAGTAGCTTGTCCAGCCGTCGGACCAGCAGATAACTTCTCAGCCTCCGCTACAGGCGAAATAAGCAGACCACGAGGTAAATCGGTTTTCAGATGGACATTCGACAGTCCGAAGGGCTACTACTAGTAGTTTTCCCTGGGCGAGTAGACAGCTGCCCGGCCTGCGCCTGGGGTGAGGGCGCTGCCATGCCGAATGTCAAAGGTCGCCTATTATTTTACTGATGCTGCAAAAGTAAAACCCATGGCAGCAGAACACAAGATAGGAAGTGGCACCACTAGTAAGTGAAAAACGACGTGAGGAAATACATCTTAACATCCACTCTCTACATAATAAAGTATTTTAGATTTTGGAGATGGGAGGTATGAATCCACTTAGTTCAGTTACAAATTAATAACTTCCAAATGTCGTAATCGATCTTAATTAGCTAGGTATCAGTTGATAGCGCTTGAATAGTACAATAGGAAAACTGCTTCAGAATTTCCAAATGGTTCAAATGGCTCTGAGCACTATGGGACAAAATCTGAGGTTATTAGTCCCCTAGAACTTAAAACTACCTAAAGCTAACTAACCTAAGGACATCACACACATCCATGTCCGAGGCAGGATTCGAATCTGTGACCGTAGCAATCGCGCGGTCCCAGCCTGAAGCGCCTAGAACCGCTCGGCCACACCGACCGGCCTCAGAATTTCCATTAAAGCAGTATTATTTGATTTATGATTTGGGATATTGAGTCTGACAATTAACAAAGTCATTTTGGTGCAAAATAGACAACAGAAGAACACATTTATCAGAAGTAATAGATAATATCAGTATTGTTACAGTCATTCAAATGTATGATGAAATAGATCATACTCTGGAGAATGAGTCATCGCTTGAAGAGATAACGGTAAGTGAAATACGAAAACCAGCTCTGGCGGATTATTGTGGCAATAGTACTCGTATGAATTTAATACAAATTTTTAAATTAAAGAACACCGTGTGTAAGAAATTCTATAGTACTTGTAAACGTTACGTAAATTTCATTCACTTTAAGTTCAGTTGGAACCAGCATTAGATATTATCGCAGATTCTCTGATAAAAAACAACGAGACTAGTATTTTTAACAGCTCGAAGAAAACAGCGCAAAAGTGCGAGTCTTTTAAATCGTTTGGATATATAATTTTCGTAGCAATATATTTTATAGAGTATCTAAACTACTGGCCATTAAAATTGCTACACCACGAAGATGACGTGCTACTGACGAGAAATTTAACTGTCAGTAAGAAGATTCTATGATACGCTATTGATTAGCTTTTCAGAGCATTCAAACAATGTTGGTGCCGGTGGCGACACCTACAACGCGCTGACATGAAGAAAGTTTCCAACGGACTTCTCATACACAAACAGCAGTTGACCGGCGTTGCCTGGTGAAACGTTGTTGTGATGCCTAGTGTACCATCACGTTTCCGACTTTGATAAAGGTCGGATTGTAGCCTATCGCGATTGCGGTTTATTGTATCGCGACATTGCTCCTCGCGTTGATCGAGATCCAATGACTGTTAGCAGAATATCGAATCGGTGGGTTCAGGAGGGTAATACGAAACGCCATGCTGGATCCCAACGGCTTCGTATCACTAGCAGTCGAGATGACAGGCATCTTACCCGCATGGCTGTAACGGATCGTGCAGCCTCGTCTCGATCCCTGAGTCAACAGATGGGGACGTTTTCAAGACAACAACCATCTGCAGGAACAGTTCGACGAGGTTTGCTGCAGCATGGACTATCAGCTTGGAGACCATGTCTGTGGTTATCCTTAACGCTGCATCACAGACAGGAGCGCCTGCGATGTTGTACTCAACGACGAACCTGGGTGCACGAATTGCAAAACGTTATTTTTTCGGATGAATCCAGGTTCTGTTTACAGCATCATGATGGTCGCATCCATGTTTGGCGACATCGCGGTGAACGCACATTGGAAGCGCGTATTTGTCATCGCCATACTGGCGTATCGACCGGCATGATGGTATGAGGTGCCATCGGTTCCACGTCACGGTCACCCCCTGTTCGCATTGACGGCACTTTGAACAGTGGGCGTTACATTTCAGATGTGTTACGACCCGTGGCTCTACCCTTCCTTCAATCCCTGCGAAACCCTACATTTCAGCATGATAATGCACGACCGCATGTTCCAGTTCCTGTACGGGCCTTTCTGGATACAGAAAATGTTCGACTGCTGCAATGGCCAGCTCATTCTCCAGATTTTTCACCACTTGAGAACGTCTGGTCAATGGTGGCCGAGTAACTGGCTCGTCACAATACGCCAGTCACTACTCTTGACGTACTATGGTATCGTGTTGAAGCTGCATGGGCAGCCGTACCTGTATACGCCATCCAAGGTCTGTTTGACTCAATGCCCAGGCGTATCAAGGCCATTATTACGGCCGGAGGTGGTTGTTCCGGGTACTCATTTCTCAGGATCTATGCACCCAAACTGCGTGAAAATGTAATCACATGGCAGTTCTACTATAATATATTTGTCCAAAGAATACCCGTTTATCATCTGCATTTCTTCTTGGTGTCACAATTTTAATGGCCAGCAGACTAATTTTGTGTGTTTTGCTATTACAGAACGAGGGTATATAAAGATAACGGCCAAGCCGTTTTAAGCCTGTCGGCTCTTCGCGATCGCTGTGCGATTTAAAGTGAAATCTTTCTGTTCATGTGCCCAGGATTGTAGAATTTCTGCAGGAGTTGCGCAGATAAACTTATAACAGCAGATCGGTGTCATACTCTTAAAATCCCTGTGTACCTTTGTGTACTTTAACTTTGAAATGCAACATCGTATTCAAAAACATATGAAAATTGCCGCATAGGTTCGTGAATGAAAACACAATTCTACAACCGATTTCGAACTTTAACTGTGGACAGAAATCTCATGATTCAGTGCATTCTTGATCGAGCTCGCAAATCAGTCTTTCTTGCACTCAAAAAATGGTTCTGAGCGCTATGGGACTTAACATCTATGGTCATCAGTCCCCTAGAACGTAGAACTACTTAAACCTAACTAACCTAAGGACATCATACACATCCATGCCCGAGGCAAGATTCGAATCTGCGACTTGTAATCTTAACAGAACAATTGTTAATGAGACAGTAATGTGGCCGTCCCTCTGGCATACACGAGGCTAACTTCAAAGCTGGTCACTTGCTTGTTTAAGCCCTTTTACGCATCAAGACCGTGCAAAGTCTGAGAGAGTACGGATCATAAACTAGACGATCTTGGATTCACACAGTATAATATGATAGCTGCCGGCAACATTTTTCCAATTGTTTTCCAATTCGTCAACGATGTGACCATTCTCTGGTAAAAATTACTTTAGGAATGCCACCTCAACTGGAGCACGTGGAAACACGAAATATCCTGCACTGAACAGACACAATCTTACATTTCAGTAAGCTCGCTCCCGTTTGAAAATCATGCAATGTTCGGAGCTGCAACTGACATCAGTGTGTTCAGGAAGAGCTGCACTATTTTTTCATTCCAATTTTATTCGCGACCATTGGCCTATAAGGTGATGAAAGGGAAGTTTAAGAAAATGCATTTCATGATGGCGTTATCGAATTTTTAAGTGCATTACCTCTCGCCATGTGAGGTTTCTTCCTACACTGTCGAACTGATCGTTTTTGTGGCATAAGTGTTATGGTGAGTGGAATGGAACGGGGTTGTCGGGATTTACTATTTAACTACCCTGCCTTATTAAAAATTCCTGTTTCATTAAAAATATGACCTGAGCATCTAACACCACAACACCGTGTTGTAACAAAATTTGAAGTACGCGCTATAATGATAAATCAGTTTTACATGCATGAGATGATACCTCACATTAGAGAAGAAGAAAATATTAACGGTAACTATAAGGTTGACATTGGTCTGCAAATAATGTAATACATTGTAGCACCGGAACGCGTAGTAAATTAGCATTGTAATAAATATGGTAATGATCACACAATCGTACATGTAAACTGCAGTACTAGTAATGAACTAATCACCATAAATATTCACACAGATGGTACTGTGCAGTCAATAAATCTATTAATTTACTGCACTGGTGTGACTGTACGTTCGTAAAGAATCTTCATAGCATAGTTAGAAATCCAAATACTTTAGTATCATTGCTGGAAAAAATAGTCAAAAGAAGCAGGTTATCTGCACACCGTATTTATTTCTTGAACTGCAGAACGTGAATGAAGAGAGTAACCTAGAAACTGCATTTCACAAAGAAGTAGGACTTACCTGGACTGTTGCTATACAGTTTCGGTTCTGAGGCAGATAAACGGTTTTCATATCCTTCATCATTCCTTCTGTTGCTGTTTTTTGTTAGTTATTTCAAAGTGGCCAACCTCTTTTTCTGGTAAAGCCATATATACATTGTAGGTATTTTTCTACATGCTTTTGCTTTATAATCACACACAGCCGTGCTCAGAGCACATACCACGACTGCCACAAACTGCTATTTCTCGATGGTGTCATAACAAATGAAGTGTCTGTCTAATCAGAGCAGTTCTCTTACAGACGCGATAAAATGTTTTACTTAGTTTGTTTATTTTTGTTACATTTTCCACTTTTTGTGTTGTTTAACTTTTGCAAAAACTGATTACAAAAATAATAATATCTTCAAATACTTGATTTCTCAATTATAACATTAATGCAAATAGATCCTTGCCCTACTAAGACATGGAGTCATTTGTTACAGTCACATTACATTGGCGCATACTTCAAAACGCCAGAAACTGGATTATCAACTGACTTTCACAAAAATGCAAATGAAAATCGTGCTGTGCCTCTATGTTTCGAGTGTCTTTGAATACGTCCTACTGCTTGGCTGAACTGTGTCATCACAGGAAAAATAACGCTGCATGTGTTTACAGACCTCCAAATTATAATTATATTAATACCTTCAGCTGCTAACGGGCATTGATATATATCAACGAGAACCGGTAATAACGTGTGCCCCGACCGGGGCTCGAACCCGGCATCTCCTGCTTACATGGCAGACGCTCTATCCATCTGAGCCACCAAAGACACAGAGGGCAGCGCGACTGCAGGGAATATCTCGCGCACGCTCCCGCGAGACCCACCTTCTCACCTTGTATGTCCACACACTACATTCGTAGTGTCCCACCCCAACACACTCATTACTCGTGGAAGACATTCCTACCAAGTTCCGTAAGAGTTCGGGGAATATGTGTGCATCCGCACAGAAGAAGAAGGTCATGGTCGGTTTTGCCAGATTTATATACTTATATGGATATTGCGTCTGTTCTTTCGGACACGAGTAATGAGTGTGCTGGGGTGGGACACTACGAATGTAGTGTGTGGACATACAAGGTGAGAATGTGGGTCTCGCGGGAGGTATCCGCGAGATAGTCCCTGCAGTCGCGATAATCTTTGTGCCATCGGTGGCTCAAATGGATAGAGCGTCTACCATGTAAGCAAGAGATCCCGGGATCGAGTCTCGGTTGGGGCACACATTTTCACCGGTCCCCGTTGATATATATCAACGCCCGTTATCAGCTGAAGGAATCAATATAATTCTAATTTCGTTCTAGATGGCTGCAGGTCATCGGACATGTCCAAAAGAACAGACACCATACCCATATAAGTATATAGACCTCCAAATGTTTGAACACGGTACGTTCAGCGGCCAACGTTAATCTGACACTATACTATTTGCCCCCTGTTCACCTTTTCAGGGATGCATTCGGCATTGGCTTAATTTTTGCAGAAGACAATGCACAACTGCATCGATCAGCCCAGATTTAGGACTCTTAGAACGAGAAGATAACGGGCCAATGGACAAGCCTGCCCTTTGACCCTACACAAATCCCATCGTGCAAGTGTGGGTGCCGTAGGGTACCGCCACACGCACCAGCGACCATCGGGGAGTTGTCAGCTGCGTTGTTGGAACACCCTGCCACAAGAACTCTTTATCTGCCTTGCGGCCAACTTCGGAGCACGTTGTACAGTATGCACTGCCGTCGGTGATCACACGCTCTACTGAGAACCACGCCCCTCCTCTTCTACTGTCCAAGCAAGCTCATAAATCACGGTGACGGCAGCGTAATTATTGTCTTTGAACAAAAGCATCCTTTCTTTTCGGCTCATTCCGTATTTTTTCAGATACGCTCTGCAGTATAGTGATGCAGTTCTGTGTGTAATGGTCCAAGTTGCTTCGAGCTGTGTTACTTGTCAGTGACATGCTGTACAAAAGTTACTTTCGAGCCTTACTTTTTCACACCAGAGTATTAGTACTGAATTTTCAAGCGAAAGGGTCACAACTATCTTAGTATAAATTGTGTTTACATGCCTGTAAGAAATATGAGCAAGAGATTGTTAAGGAATACAGTACACTTCCATAATAATAGTTCCGCGTGATTCTCCACGATGTGCAAACTACATTGCAATAAAGCACAGCAGAAACATTACTATTCCCGGCGTAATGTGACATATGTTGCATTACGCCACTGTCTAGTTGCTCATGCCGTTTTCGAAACATCTTGACTACCTTAAGTCCGTGCTTGTGACAATGACCAGTCTCGACATTGCCTCCAATCAAATTACAAGACCTCGCGCGCTATTTAAGAACTCTAATAGTGCGTTAGGTGCGATGGCAGTAAGCTTACAAACTGCAGTAGGCAAACACGTGACTATCAAAGGCGCTGGCGTCGACTCTCTCTGATCGTAAGGACGGCTGCAGGCGACCTGATCTGTGGGCCCGAGAGCGGACTCGACGTGTGAGGTGCGCATTCCACGCGGCCTAATGTTGCCCCCAATTTTGTCAGTTGCCTCTTCTCTTCTGTCGAAATTATACACGTTCGCGTGCCATGCCTCTTGTTCTATCGAAGCAAAAGGAAATGGACATTGCTCTGGTAGCATTCCTAGAAACTCCTCGTGTAAGGGAGATAATGAAGATGGTCAAAAACTGATTGCTGAAACGAAAACAGTTTAGTCAAACGACGTTATTGAGAGAAGTAGATAGTGAAGAGTTTGGAAATTACATGAGAATGGACAACTATAATTTCATTACACTGCTGCTCATGATGACTCCATTGGCTTCGAAGCAGAAAGTGTCACGCTGAATAATGACTGGTTGTCACTCTTTAGATTTTTAGCTACTAGATGAGACTATGTACATCTTAAACACAGTGCTTCACTCTCTCAACAGTTACATTAAGAATCAAGCCATGAAACATTGGAATCAGCATGCGAAGTTCTGAGGAACTACATAGAGGTAAAGAAAAGGCTTTCTGAGAATATAGATCACTTATTTAGAATTCATTTCAAGTTAGAAAACGTTTTATTGTGAAGCAGTATTCTTAAATATAAGGCACTCATTCGTTGTGTAAGCACTGTTTCCTAGTTCTTATTCTTCTTCTTCGGTATGTGGAACAGAACCGCGTATATTTGAAGTAACTGAGGGGAATTGTAGAACTCCACGTACTGCTGGAACAACTTAATCTGTACTTGTCTGGTGACGGCCATGAAAGCGACGGTAGGGACATGGGTTGGTATCACTTAAATTGGTTATTGATGATTGTACAGTAATTATGTGATGCATTGATTTTTCTGCAATGCATCTTTGAACATGATTCAGTTCTCGTGACTGCAGGCCAACAGCCCGTCCGTCTACCTTAGTTGATTTTTTTTTTCTAGTTGAAAGTGTGGCTGTGCAGCCTCGATTAATCTTTCCGTAGCACGTCTTTACCTGCATGTAACGCGGAATGTTTCCACACCTGTGTATCGGATATCTGAGACTGCTTTCAGTTTCTCTATAATGGTTTGTAGTGCTTTATTTCTGGCATCTCTGTTGCAATACTACTTATCACAAGCATCTCACAAACATTTGAAGTCCTTACAGAGTCGTAATAAGTCTATAATGACCTGTTACTTAATAGCAACAGTGACTTAATAAGATGGACATACTCACGACCTTCCCGCGGTGAAGTCCAAAGCACAACTGAAGAAGTTTACGTGTCAGCGAGACAACAGTCTGATCTCCAGTCAGGCGCTCGGTCGGTCGGGTGACGTGGTCACGTGACAAGGTCCCAACGAGTGATCGTTCAACCAACACAGCTACACACGACCTGACAACGTGTCTAACCTGACAGCCTCACCAAATCCGATGGACCTCCTGACCAAAGCAGATCGTCTGTAAGCCATTTAATAGCGGATAAGCTGACTACATTTCGAAGTTTAACTGATAGAACATATTGTAAACCTCATCAAAAACTTGTTTACGACTGGACATTCGCCTGATCTCCAAGATGCTTACACATTCTACAGACATCACTTAAAAACTATACTGCAGATGGTATCTTGTTGCATTGCGTAACCTCTATATGCTTGAACTAGAAAGTATGTCACATTAGTCATAAAATGGAATATTTTAGTGACTGAAATTTTCTGGACTGGTAAAATTTAATCATATGATTTGTACGAGCTCTTTTTGTTTAACGATGTCTGATAAGCTATTCACAAATATGTTGCCAGTCAATAAAATAACATCATTTTATGTGTCATAATGGGCCTGACGAGCTTTTGCAAATGATGATTTGAATCAGCATTGGAATGCATTTGGGATATATACCATACTATACAATAAAAATGTTATACATTGTCACTGGTGTCATTCACGGAGATTTGATTCTTAACCTATGATTAAAGGAGCTGGACATTGGAGAAATACAGTGCAAGAGTAGAGTTCTTGGGTGTATACCGCAAAAGTAAGTTCAGGTGCATCTTAAACTTTGCTTACTTACCGCTGAAAGACTTGTCGCCTTTCTAAACAACTTGTGCCTAGTTATGGATCTACACGAGCCCATGGCATCTGTCGACTAGAGTAAGTGTCAAATAAAGTCGTGTACCATTACGAATGGTTTCAATGAGCGAGAATAGCCTGTATAGTAGTAATGGAAGTAGAAAAGGAAAAAAAAAAGCAAAAATTGTAATAGATGTTAGGAGACGAGACTCTGATGCCAAGATGGCGGAAGTTTGAATGTTGAGCAAATTCGAAAATCTCAACAAAGAGACCGAAAAGTGGAAAAATTTTACAATTTTTGACAGGAAGGAAATTCAGGGGTATACTTCTCTAAGAAATTGTATAAATAGGTTCCTCAGATGAGCTTATTTAGGGGGGCCTACAGCAGTAGTCCGACATCAGTGACGTAATGGAAAATGAAAATATTTCTCGTAACTTCTACAACAGAACAAATCACTATTAAGAAGAAAGGAGATAGATATCATGCATGTAAGACGTGAACCATACCTAAATTTAAAGGAAGAAAAAATGTTTTATGTATTTCTGGGCATTCATCAACTACAAAGACGAGTTGTCTTTGCGGTATGCTTGCTTTAATTGCGTTCTTCAGCATTATCATTCAATTTTATTAGACTGACTGAATATGTCTGTCGGTAAAATATGAATTAACTTTTGCACTCTAAGCATAATTCGTCTTATGAAGAGCAGAGACTGTATTTCTGCAGGTAACATCGACCACATTGCTAACGCAACTGTGATGAGTGTGGTGATTTCAGTGAAAACCTGTGTTATGCATCTATGCCTATAGAATAACATTGAAGTGTTCTAAGATATCCATTCTTGTAGATCTGTAAACTAAGATTTTGCGCCATAAATTTGCAAAAGATGCTAAGTGAATAAATGAATTTCTGTGTATCGCTGCAGAGACGGTATTTACTGAAACGTGGACATAACATTCAGATCACGGTCCAGTAAATTGTTCCACGTGAACGACAGGCAATATGAGTTTTAGATTTGACAGAATCTCTAACGGACCATGTGTATTCAACTTCCGACTGTTAACATTATTCGTCACGAAATGTGTAATTTAATTCTGCTTTATGTTTCTGCGTGAAGTGAGCGTACCTGTGAATGCTAACGCTGGTGAAATTGTTGTTGTGTTTTGAACCAATTATGCCCAAAAAGAGTACTGTAAGCCACACCGTAATATTTCCTCCTGAAAGTAAATTACATTTCAGTGTTTTTCTCCGCATTTTTTGCTTCGTGACAGAGTTTCTGGAATAGATCAGACAGATCTTCTTTTTATGCCCTTAATTGCTTAGAGTCTTGATTACGCGTATTTAAATCAAGTTCACTCGATACATCGGCCATCAGTGATACCTTCTCCTTTTACACTTTTAACGCCGTCAGCGCTGGCATAAGTCCTACTACTTGTCACTTTTCGACTGTTATAGTCTTTTGACATTGTGTTATCATTTAACAAAAGAAAATGAAGGGAAAAAGAAATAATAAAAGAAAACCGTAGCAATCAAAGTTTTGGTACTATTGACCATATGAGAGGAGAGGGAAAAGTAGGACAAATCCGGCACAGTACACATACACAGAGATACATACGTGCTTCACACTGAGATACACAGACACACACACACACACACACACACACACACACACGTTAATATACTTTTATCGAAATCAGTTCTCACCGGTCAGTCATAATTGTGTAATTTAGGAAGATTTTAACGCAAAACATCATAAACCGTTTAGTTGTACCGACTTTAAAAGGTTGGGTTTGTCTGTATGTCCACATGTTGCAGTGGTTTCCTCTATGAAACCACGTTCGGTGCGTTCAATATCATGCATTTAGATCTCTACGGTACGCTGTCATTAGAATTTTCATCGCACTTTACTACTAAGATTAACGTCGAGTTCAGTCAGTTTAAAACGATTTCATCATTGTCAGGATACTCCAATATTCAGTGTCTCAGGAAATTAGTGAGATGACTTAAGTTCATTGTAACCTTCAGCATGATGATATGTGCGAACTTAGTGCACTTGTCTAACACGAAGTTTAGATTTCCTTGCAACACGAAGTGTGTTACGCGTTGAGCTGTCACGTACAGCCGATATTGTAAGAGTCCCGGATCAAGAAAAACTGTGAAAGTAACTTTTAAATCGACAATTGTTTTCATTAATACAGCACGATCAGTTACCAAGAAGGATGTCTGATTTCATTGAGCGACACACTTCTCTTTGGCAGCCCACATTCAAACTGCCTACATAAAGCACGACTAGCGTAACTAACTTTGACATTTAGGACAACGTATAAATAAATTGCTGCAATATTAATTTGCTTGTGATGGATCATGGTTAATCGTAATGCATTTTTTATTATAAGTTAAAAAGACGCTCCACGAAACGAATTATCCGAGTCGGACGGAAATCGATAGATGCGATGTGCACGTACAGACAAACAATGATTACAATTTCAAAAAAAATGCATGATTTATTTAAGAGAAAGAGCTTTATAAATTTAGAACGCAAGCAATACATTGGTCCACTTGTGGCCCTTGTGGAAGCAGTTATTCGGCTTGGCATTGACTGACAGAGCTGTTGCATGTAATCATGAGGGATATCGTGCCAGATTCTATCCAATTGGCGCGTTAGATCGTAAAAATCCCGAGCTGGTTCAAGGGCCCTTCCCATTATGCTCCGAAAGATTTTTTGTCCTTAGTGTCTAATTGAACCATAAGTACTCTTAGACCGCTTTTACCCCATAATCGTATATGGGCAACTACGGTTTTCTTCAGATGCTTACCGATACGGTTTGGCTTCAGCAACAGGTCGTCTGCTTGTTTGTAGTCGATAGAGTCTTCTCGTAAGTGGAGACGCATCTATTTACAGTGATTTTAGTCGACTCACGACAGCCATGGGTATTCAAATGAGCCACGTAATTGAAGGAGAGCAGCAGCGAGAATATTACTTTAAGTGATAAAGTTTACTGCAGTTAGTTGCTAACGAAAATTCTTTGTTGGTAGCAGTCTCATGTAATCGGTGAACAGCCTTAGGCCCAGGACTACGGTCTACTGAAAGTAACTTATGTCTTAAGGAGTTCAGCTATTGATATGAGATATCGAATGTAACAATCTTAACCGTTATGCATTGCATACCTTCAAATTTATACACCTGGAATCCCTTCCGTGTGGCCTTGGCGATGAGTTAAGGTTTGCCAAAGTCGTGTGCGGCTGTTACTTATAACGACAGAAGAGTCTCTGACTATACAATGAAATAAGAAACTTTAGAATGTGGCTACTGTTGTACATCTCTTCGGTATAACCTATAACTGTAATTCACATTTCCATTGCTGTTACACCAGTGTATTTGCTTTTAATGCACTACCCATTATTCTGTCAAAGAATTAGAAAACTGGTGGATAATTCTGTAGTACTGGTACCAGATAACGAAACAACTCATGTAGGGTGACATTGTTACGACTATTATTTATGTCGAAATTAACTGTTGCGTGCGGCACGGAAACCAGATACACAGGTTAGAAATGGCTGCTAGAGATTTGAAGCGATACAAATAACTACATAGACGCACTCGCTGTAATCTGCTTCTGTATTTTGTATTATCATCAAAGTTCACAGAAAGTGTCAGCACAGATTTAAGCGCAATTTGTGAGGTGAAACACATCATAGTGAGATAAAGTGGAGGGTTCTTAACAGCGAGGAAACTCTCTATGATAATATCACGTATTCTGCATTACTTTTTCATGAAGCTTAAAAATTGAGCTCGATATAGCAACTGCATATGTTGTTCTCGATTGTGTCTATGTATAGCCACCATTCACAGGTATAGCAGGACCATTGGAATTGTGGCGATTCTGAGATACTGCCACTGCTTATCGCTCGCCATACAGATTTTGAAGGAATTAGGTACTGTACTCCATAACCTTCACGTCGCAGACAGTGTATGCTTATAGCGGGTATGACAGTATAAATGGACCGCAAAGAGCCTTCTTGGAGCATGTGAGCATTTTTTCAAATCACTCATACGTGCCCGCATCTCGTGGTCGTGCGGTAGCGTTCTCGCTTCCCACGCCCGGGTTCCCGGGTTCGATTCCCGGCGGGGTCAGGGATTTTCTCTGCCTCGTGATGGCTGGGTGTTGTGAGCTGTCCTTAGGTTAGTTAGGTTTAAGTAGTTCTAAGTTCTAGGGGACTTATGACCACAGCAGTTGAGTCCCATAGTGCTCAGAGCCATTTGAGCCACTCATACGTTTCACAACTTGTAAGGCAACAGTTTCTAAAGGATACAAACGTTTGAAAACTTCTGCAGGATAATACAATAAATGTAGTGTAATGCGGTATTGCAGTACCTGTGTTGTTAAGAAGTACGATGAAGGGTTCTTTCGGACGTGCACGCTTGCTGCTTCTTAACAACATAGGCACTGCCGCATCGTATTTCACCACCGATACCAGGCAACTACTTTCTGTAACGATGCCCGTCCCCCCTGTAGGGAAACTGCATACTGTGTATGAGTGCCGGTTGTGACACATGAACGACGACATATGGATGTTTGATTCAGGCCGTGGACCGTGCTTGGATAGCGGTCTGTTCCGCTTCAAGCGCCGAACGGGAAAGTTGTTGTTTATTATCTTCCGCAGCGTCGCTTGAGTGACGTTTTCCTCGTTAGTGTTGTTCGGTCTGCCGAGTGAGTCTAGCGCTTCCTCTCCGCTTTACAGTATGTCGGTGTTCGTCTACTTACAGCGCCGTCGGCCTCTCAGGATGCTGTGATCTTTACTTTCGATAAAACAACTCGATACGTGAAACCCGGGTCTCTAGAAATCTACGACTGGCTTGTCGATACAACTGATATGAACTCTAATCAGGTCCACACCCGTAGTGGCCCGTGCGGATCTAGGCACTACAGCCTGGAACAGCGCGACCGCTACGGTCGCAGGTTCGCATCCTGCCTCGGGCGTGGATGTGTGTGATGTCCTTAGGTTGGTTAGGTTTAAGTAGTTCTCAGTTCTACGGGACTGATGACCACGGCAGTTAGGTCCCATAGTGCTCAGAGCCATTTTTTGAACCAGGTCCACACCGCTTATTTTGAAGCAGACAAGTACATGTTTTGAGTGAAATTTATGGATCCCATTCAGGTTGAAAGATTGCTGCTGCGACATGCCTCTCAAATCCCGTTCAAGCATCGCGATAATTCTGTTAGTACGGTGTCACTCGCAGATGCTGCAACTGACTAAACCAATGTTCGCATTTCAAACTCCCGCCAGAAGCTGATGACAACTTTCTAAAAGACATATTGGCCCCTTACGTGACATGAAAAACGTTCGTCGTGAATGTTGGTCTACTCAACACTTATAACACTGTTATAATGGAATTCGTTTCGTGAAAGATTTATGTATTAAAGCCGTCATTAATGCAGAGTCCCATATTGACAGTTGCTGATCTTGTTCCTTCCACTCCCGACGTCGGACAAGTTTCTGCTTCCGATCATAATGAGCAAAAGGTCAGTTCTGATAGCCGTGTAAATAAATATCCGCCTCTACCTCCACGTTAGGTTCAGAATACTATTGACTCCAGGAGGGAACCTTTAACAGGGACAAACAAGTGACGTCGCACTAAAGATGGTGAGGGTGAGGACTTGGCTGGCCCGCCGGCCGGGGGGGGCCGTGCGGTTCTAGGCGCTTCAGTCCGGAACCGCGCGACCGCTACGGTTGCAGGTTCGAATCCTGCCTCGGGCATGGATGTGTGTGATGTCCTTAAGTTAGTTAGGTTTAAGTAGTTCTAAGTTCTAGGGGACTGATGACCACAGATGTTAAGTCCCATAGTGCACAGAGCCACTTGGCTGCCCCTTCTGCCCCAATCAACTCCGCATCGATTATGTCCCCTCCTCCTCGCGATGCTACGTTACCTCTGATCCGTGGTACGGTGAGTGGCAGAGAAGTTATCTCCAGAGTCCCCAATGCTCGCGAAGTGGCTCCTACTGAGCTGCCTGAGTGTGGAGACGGAGTGGAGTACCCCCCTTCGTCTTTGTATCCTCCGTTACAGTCTGGGACGATACAATGTCTTCCTGCTCCTTCGTCTTCAGCCGCCGACGGTTTCCTGCATTTGCCGACTACAGCAACGCCCAAGGAGAATAAAATTAGCGACCAAGTATCACCTGTTGCATTGGTAGTTTCACAGAATACTTCAGCCTTAGTGACGTCAACTTCATTACATGACACTAGTGCTGAGGGCAGGAAAGGGTCCCTAGGACCCCTCCCGCACCCCCGTCTGCAGAGGCCAACAACCCACGTAGCCGACAGATACAACCCGACCGTGTGGTGCAACGTAAGAAATCGAAGAAAAAAGGTTGCGATGAAGGGGGTTCTGGTACGCAGGTGTGTGATCCCCCTGTCAATTCCACAATGGACCTTGACTCTCAGCTGTCTACGTAATTCTAATCGGAGGTCCCGTACACCCCTGTATAGCTGTGATGAATGAGCGTCCGCAGCTCGTGGTCGTGCGGTAGCGTTCTCGCTTCCCGCACCCGGGTTCCCGGTTTCGATTCCCGGCGGCGTCAGGGATTTTCTCTGTCTTGTGAT
The DNA here is from genome assembly GCF_023864275.1 of Schistocerca cancellata. Classification (NCBI taxonomy): domain Eukaryota; kingdom Metazoa; phylum Arthropoda; class Insecta; order Orthoptera; family Acrididae; genus Schistocerca; species Schistocerca cancellata. The sequence continues at coordinate 958,121,790 of NC_064626.1, forward strand.
GACTGGGTGTTGTGTGATGTCTTCAGGTTAGTTAGGTTTAAGTAGTTCTACGTTCTAGCGGACTGATGACCATAGATGTTAAGTCTCATAGTGCTCAGAGCCATTTGAACCATTTTTGATGAATGACCCAAGCCTACACGTCCTTTCCCTAAATGTTAATCGTGTGGAATCAGAATAGCGATTGGCTTCGCTGCGGCAGTTCATTTATGATTCATGTGCGAACATCGTTTTCTTAAAGGAGGCATTTCTCCTTACCTGATTTTCGTGTGATCTTTAATGTAGCACCCGAATATTCTGTGTAGATCCCCTTATTATTTCACGAAGGCATTCCTATTGTTGACGTGGTAATATTGGATTCTGCCATCGGCATAGGTTGTCAACTTTTTAATCTTACCTTGGTTCTTTTATATGCTCTTAATGACACTAGTGGTGCATTGGATCTTTGTGTTTTTATAAAGAGGATATTTTTGTGTAATAGTCCTCCCGGTATTCCGGTGGGTGGTGATTTTAACTGTGTGTTGCGTCCTACACATCAGTGTAAAATTTTAATTTATATCACGAATTACATGAATTGGTCCGGTTCATACGCATGCAGGACGTCTGGGTATGTAAATACCCGACGTTAGTTACATTTACTCATTTACTTATCAGACTGCCAGTGTGATTGCATTCTTAATGTAGAAATCATCCCAGCATCATTTTTGGATCACTGTGCGGTGACTACAACCCTCAATCTATACCGGCAGCCAGTCAAATTATTTCGCGCTCTGTGGCTGTCAAACATCGCCGCCTGACTGACCCATCTCTCGGTGGCGTGACGCGAGCCGTGTGGGAGCGTACTCTACGGTCCACTGGGAAGTACTCTTCCATCCTTGACTGGTGGACACAGCTGGCAAAACCGAGGCTCAGGCAAACTTTGATTCTTCTCTGTGTTACCAAAGCGAGATACTTTTGGAGAACTTACGAATATTACTATTCCATCCTGCGCGAATTTTGTGATGCTGTGGATGACGCCATTCTTAGAATTGCGGATGTTAGGCGAGTATAGGCAGAATTGTTGCCCTTGAAGAGAGTACAAATGGAAAGGGTTGAAAATGCGATCCCAGCCCCAGTCTTTGCTGACCGGACGAACTGACTTCCTTGTATCATTTGCTTTGGCATCAGACCCGTCACCGACGAGATTGTATTCATTCTCTCACGACAAGTAATGGACGTATCGATTCGGAGCAAGCTGATATAGTGCGTGTCATACACGAACAGTTTGTAGACATCTACGATATCGATGAGTCCAGTGAAACCTTCTACGACCCACTAGTCAGCATCTTGGATGTCAAAATTAGACCTGAACATAATGAAACGCTCTTAGCAGCTTTTCAGCCTGAAGAAATTTACGAACTTACTGTGGGATCGCCTTCTCAAAAACTCCCTTTGTCTGGATGGACTTCCCAAAGAATTTTACGCGCGCTTTTAGCGCTGTTGGGTGCTACCTTCACGTCCCTTTTGAATGAAGTGTTACAGTCTAGAGTAGTGCCGACCTCGTTCAAAATGGAGAAAATTGTTTTAATCCCCAAACACCCTGGACGACTTCCCCTGATAGCCTTCGCCAATTACTCTCTTACGCTTTGATTATAAGACTGTGGCAAGGGCAGTTAATAGCAGGATGTTGCCTCTGATGATTATTGCAAAACTTGAAAGCTACGTATCTGGTCGTACCATTCTTCCCCTTACAGTCGAATGCCGCGACGTGGTTTCAGTTGCTGCTGTAACGTACGTGTCTTGTGAACTTGCTTTCCTAGACTTTTATTAGTCTATTGATCATGTTAATCACGACTTTTTGCTGCGGATCCAGGCAGCAGTCGGTTTTACTGTTGACACACGGCTAGGGCTCTCAAATCTTTTTACGGGTATTTCAGATTCGGTGGTTGTTAACGGCCAACTCACGCCCACGATAACTATTCTTCGGGGAGTGCCTCATATAAGATCGCTGTCAATGGTTTCTTTGTGTTGTCTCTGGAGCTCTGTCTTCGGATGCTAGCATCCCATCTGAAAGGTTGGACGCTTTCCGGACGGACTGTTGCTGTTCGTGCAAATGCGGATGACGTGACGGTTCTGTTCCGCAGTTCTGCGGAGATACCCCGACTGAAGGCTGTAATCGATGATTCTTGTTGGAGTTCAGGTGCACTACATAATGAAGGTAAATGCAGACTTCTTACTTTGCGAGGTTTTGATGGTAGGGTTGCTCCGTAGGCTACTGCAGTGAATCGGCATACGTCTCTCGGGATCATCACTGATCGCTGTCCACTAAAAATGGCGACGATCAACTGGACGTCAGTCACGAAAAAAATCTGAGAGCGATACTAGAACGTGGAAGGTGTTCTCTTACTCTGGTCCAGAAAGTCCAATCACTGGACATGTATGTCTTTTCACAAAACGTATTACATGGCACGAGTTTTATCCGCTCCGCTCGATGATGGCAAAGAAAACACACCAATTGTCTGGACATTAATTATGGAAAAGATATCTTTCGCTTACGGTATAAGGTGGTCACGAATCCACGTTGTTTGGGACTTTGGGTCTAGCTGATACACGAAAGAAGACGCGAATGCTATAGTGCTACATAATATTTCGATGATGACTCAAGAAACCCACACATTCACGTCACGTTTATTTCTCTGTATCCGTCCTGCCAGTCTTGAACCCCCTATTGATGTTGGTCGCACAAATTATCAATTAAAACATACTTGTGACTTCCATGAAATTCCTATAGAACCGTTGGAAAGCAGTCACTTGCCCGAACCTCGTTGAAAGAGGATCGTCACAAACAGCGTGGACGACAGTTTGCTGCAATATTTGTCTTCCGATTTTGCCGATTGCCGGCCGGTTCCGCCGAGCGGTTGTAGGCGTTTCACTCTGGAACCGCGCGACCGCTACGGTCGCAGGTTCGAATCCTACCTCGGGCATGGTTGTGTGTGATGTCCTTAGGTTAGTTAGGTTTAAGTAGTTCTAAGTTCTAGGTGACTGATGACCTCAGGTGTTAAGTCCCATAGTCCTCAGAGCCATTTGAATTTTTTTGCCGATGCGCAAGGCTTCCTCTTCGTATAAGGTAATAAGTAACTTCATTCCAACGAACGAGCGAGTTTTCCGTATTTGGCTTAGCGAAATTGCTTCATGTAATCGTTGTACGTCTACAGACACGATACGACATCGCATTACTTGTGGAAGTCATTAGGCAAATTGGTCTTGGATGAGGACGCAGTTGGCCTTCTTTAGTCGATCTGCTAAGACTTTATACACTACGGACTTCATTTTGCTGCCAGTTTCTTCCTTCTTTCCACGGTCAAAAACCCATACCGTTATGTGGTTACTGGGACTCTTCTTTCATTATGTTAAAGAAGATGAGGGGAATGATCACATTAACTTTATACAGTACATTATCACGGACTACTGGCCGTGCTTGCGAATGCCTCGATATTGAGACCTCTTCGATAACATGTCGAATCTTGTATTCCGTAGGCAAGGTGTTGGTTAATTTCATTTTTTTAATGATAGGTATTTTCCTTGTTTTGCATGTTTCCCATCTGATTCGCTTGGGTTTGTTCTCTCCTAGATTCCCTGCTCGTTTTGTTTTGTGTTTTGACTCAGTATCAATTCAATTCTATTGTAAAATGTGTGTAGATGAAGTATATGTACACATGAGGGTATATAGTGCTTGAAATTATATTGGAATTTTTCTTTGTCTGCTATTTAGAATGTGATCTGATACATTGTCCTTCTGCTTTTAGATTCTATATAGTAAAAATAAATAAGAATTAAGAAAACTAAATAAATATAACAAACTATAAAAGTTGTTTATACATATCATGAGAGCTTGGTGGTGGTTTCTCGACTATGTTCTCAGTTTTTTTTTCCTTTTCACCTGTGTTACTGTTTTTTATCATAATTAATTTGTTCTCCCATTTGTAGCTTATATTACATGATGCTCTGACTATGGTTTACTGAAATTTCATGATAGTACCAAGTCACTCTGATAATAATAAAAACGAGAATTCGTGTGAAGGTTAGCACTCTGGACTCTGAATCCAGTGATCTGAATTCGAATCTTGGAAAAAAAAGAAAACAAAGAAAAAAAAAAGATGGCTACTTTGTAAGGCGACCGTTCGCGATAAGCGGGAAACCCGAGTTCGAGTCTGACTCCGGTACAAATCTTCGCTTTCGTTATTCCATTATGTAGATCATGGTTGTACGCTTGGCAGCAAAAAAAGTGGGTCACTGCCGAATACAACCAACATAACATACCTGTGTTGCAGGTCCTCTAAACACCAAAACCCCGTGGGGTACAGTCGTTTGACTACACACAATGGGTACCGCAAGAGACTACTAAGAGACCAAAGGTCTTGGTGGCAGTCAGTCTGAGCGTCAACTAATATCGTTCTTAGCGATGAGACATCCCATAACACTCATAAACGAACGTTAATTACAAGTCACATTCCAAACTTTTTGAGAAAACGGATTATTTTACATATATCGTAAAGTAATCCTTGGTCAAAATTAAATACTTGAGACAATATATGGAGTTACAAAGCTGTACGGCAATTGTAAAAAAGTTTTTCGCTCTCTAAAAGGTTTTCCATCCACGTGTTGAAGGTCACTCAACGGCGAGTGGCTCTGGAAATTGGACGAACCAGTAGAAAAACGCCATTAACGGCATCAAGCATTCTAAGGAAATCTCAACATAAACAGCGAATCTCCAGTAATATCATTGTTCTCGTAACACATCACCACCTATGTGTACACAAATTTGAACGTCAAAATGACATGACCAACGTCGTAGTTCTGGACCTGGATTCAAACCCAGCACCTATAGCAATTGCTAACTAAGCTAAGCTTTATTTGTGCCTTATTGAGACCGGATCACTAGGCATAAAGAGACGTGAGGTATAGACGTTTCACCAGTATCAGTTATCAATTCAGATCCTGAAAATAAATGACGATAATGTTTGTACTGAACTGGTAATCCTATCATAACAGTTACCGTCCTGGGAACTACCCCCAACGACGTTTAATATGGCGCCATTCACAAGGAACACGGTATGCTCATGTTTAAAATTGAAATGCCATCATATACAGCTTGTGACAGGGATGCGAACCCACCACCTAATCGGGTTGTTAACGAAGTACAGTCATGCTCAAAAATATCCGAACGATCTGGATTGCATTTCGCTTGATTCCCATGCAACCCACATAACGCAGCTGTCTAGCAGGTCCTCTAATCGCTCCTTGATACAGACGTTTGACTATTGAAAATGTCTCTAACAAGTCACCACTAGAAAACACTGCTCTATATCGCAATAACTCAGAATATAATGTAATACCACGATACTACCAATATCAGAGAACACCTCATCACAGATAACACTGTCCTTAAGGCTTGTAAGCTCGCATTTATTGCAATAACTGACATAACTGAACTGTTAGCACTCTCATTATTACGTCAGATAGGTAATGCACGTAGTAAGTTCATCGCATTCATGATTTCCTCTTCAAAGTAACATACCATACTTGTTATTTAACACAAAATGTCATTAAAATTTACGTTATTCACGAGCAGCTAGTTGAGAAAATGTATGAACTTCAAATGACACGACGAACCGACTCGTTCTGCATATGGATTCAAACCCAGGTCATGCAAACTACGATTTATTCGATGATCTCGGCAGTAGCTAGATGTATTAAATGAAATGACGAGACGAAACATTAATTTATCCTTCCCAGGACTCCAGCCCACACGTATCGCTGTTATATTCTAGACAAAAGGAACGTTAAGTATGGGTTTGTTACACCAGCAGCGACATGTGAGCATGTTTGAACAAGAAATAATATGACAAAGAGTTCAGTGCTGAATAGGGATCGAACCCCAGACATATCGTTTTTGACTACACACAAAGAGACGTCAACTAAAGAATTTTTCTCCACCAGCAGCTCGGAATAACATCCTTGAACTTACAGTGATCTCGCAAATGGTTCTGTGTCTCACTGGGAGTCAAAAACGTCAGATATCGTTAGTGTTGACAACGAATGAAAATGCATTAAAAATAAAAATTATTATCCCCCAGCAGATAGGTGTTCTCATACTAGAGCTTGATAATACATAGTAAAAATTTTAGTGCTGGGCCAGGATTCCAACCCATGCATGCGCAGTATGTGGAAATGTTGAGGGATCTGCAGTTTTGAACAAACAACAAGTTGTAGTCGAGCTGTATTGTCACGAAGGGATCAAATTCCGCGTTAAGGGCGGCCTGAGTTGCATTCCCAGTTCAGAACCAATTTTATCGACATACAGAAGCTCAAATAAAAGACAGAATAAGTGTCCTGTGACCATACACAGGGTTTGTTTCGTCACTAGAAATAAATAACCAGTATAAGAAATGTTACTGGTGATGGAGTTTCTACATGTCGCCAGTCCTTACTTTATTGTTGTTCCACCTAACGTCTACTTGGAAGAGAAGGAATATCATGTTTAATGTGATTTTCAGACAACAATGCCATTATACCTTCTTCACTTGGCGTAGCCAGAAGAGAATAGAATCTGCCTCTCCCTTTTAAAAACATCGGCAGGAGTTGGAATCGAACCAAGACCACCGTCATATGAAACTATCATCAGTACAACAGACCACCAAACCATCTTCTCTACAACTCACTTCACTATCATAACACCGTTGTGGCACACAAGATGATAATTCTGACACACACACTCTCTGTAGTGGTTTGCAGGATGTTCAGTACATTCATTTACTTGGTAGGCCGCATCGCCATGAACTAGCTGCCTTGGGTACCTAGTGAATACATTCGACTCTATTTTGTAATCACCGAAATAAAATAACGTAACTGCCACCTACACAGAACTGCCAACAGTGAAGGATGCAGAAATTTATATAGGAAGTGTTCCCTTCCATTAGAGCTACTCTATTGCGCTATCTGTTTGTTGAAACCATCTTGCAGTGCAAAAGAAATGCTGTAACTGTCTGTCTGTCAGAAGTCTAGATCCGGTCATATTCATTATCTCACAGCACTGTGGAATGCAGAAGTTCTGGAGGAACTATTGTTCACTTCCAGAGGTGCTGTAGCTGCGTCACAGCTGGTAGCGTAACGATAAGCGTCGGGCACTGTTGATAAAATGTCACGTGTTCTATTACATTTGCTACTACATATATTTAAAACGCAATTCTGCTGTCTGCTGAAGTTATGAATTTAATGGAACTTTGAACATAATTGTCTTCACTTCTCAACCCAAAGTAGTCGCATGTGGAAAAAAGGCTAACTTCTGCGTCATTTTGTTCTTTTCAGGTTTAATAGACGGCCAGGCAGCAGATGTGCTCGAAGCTTTTGTATTATGTATGGGGAGAGCGCATCGTGCCAAAATAGTCAGAAAAGTGTTTTCTACATTAGCTGTCGTCTGGTAGTGCCATTTTATTCTTCCTCAAACCTTGTTTGACAGCTTTAACACAGAACAAGTTTTCTACATGCATGTAATCAATAAACTGCATGTGCATTGTCAGACTGTAATAGATAACATCAGAGAATTCGCATATATCATTGATGATTAATTTCTCTCTCATGTTTAGTATTGTTTTAACGACACTAAAAGAAACCTTTCGAAAACTGTGCACTGTATTGTAAGAAATGAAATAAAACTACCCACGATAACTTTACGACGAAAGTAAGTCTGTTTTAACAAAACTGAGTATCTGTATACATACGTGCCGCTATCTGCACGAATTAGTAAAACACTATTCACATCGATTTCGATTGGATCTGTGTTTAAATGGTATGCTGTGTCATACTCTTTCGCCGGCCGGAGTGGCCAAGCGGTTCTAGGCGCTGCAGTCTGGACCCGCGCGACCGCTACGGTCGCAGGTTCGAATCCTGCGTCGGGCATGGATGTGTGTGATATCTTTAGGGTAGTTAGTTTTAAGTACTTCTAAGTTCTAGGGAACTGAAGACCTCAGCAGTTAAGTCCCATAGTGCTCAGAGCCATTTGAACCATTTTGTGTCGTACTCAACTGGTATGCAAATGTGGTATTTCATAAATATAGTTACGTATTCCTAGAAACCCGTAATATTGTTTTCAGAAGCGAAAAGAGGCGTTACCTGTTGTGCAGCATTGTAAGTTTCTCACCATTGCACTATGAGCTGAAAGTATTTTCTTACGATTTGCTTATAGATGTTTGATCTGACTGCTTACAGCTCTTACACAAAAGGGATAAAAACATTACATTCAGCGAAGCTGCTACCGCGAACCATAACAGTCGTGTTTGCACAAGTCAGCACGTCAATACAGAGCTAGCGGATATTTTTGGTTTGCGCCCTCCTCTTACGAGGCTAATAGTGGCTACAACATGTAAACCGCTATTTACAGGACGAGATTAGTTGCGATTGCCACGTTCAATGACTTTGGTGTGCTGAAAACCGTAAATTTAAAATCTTCTGTTACACCTCAAGCGATAACAACTTAGGTTATTCAATGGAAATGACACGAGAAATCAAGTGAACTTTGAGGGTTAATTCCGTGCACACCAGGAAGTAACTGCCAGCCGGAGTGGCCGTGCGGTTCTAGGCGTCACAGTCTGGAGCCGAGCGACCACTCCGGTCGCAGGTTCGAATCCTGCGTCGGGCATGGATGTGTGTGATGTCCTTAGGTTACTTAGGTTTAATTAGTTCTAAGTTCTAGGCAACTGATGACCTCAGAAGTCGCATAATGCTCAGAGCCATTTGAACCAGCCAGGAAGGAACTCGTCGATCACAGATTTGCCAAACATACCTTGCCTTGTTGCCAAATCTCACTTACATTACCAGCAGGAAGAAGACGAACCAATGTGATCCTACAGCGGGCTGGGAAGTGACCATAGCTGGGGCCTCAAAGACGCGGCTGCTACGGCCTGGAATACGTAATGCGTCTGATTCGCATTTCTGTAACTAGGTTTAGGAACTGGAGCTTAGTTGCTAATAATTCTCAGAACTGACTGCTACTAAGCATCATAAATCAGTAACTCTCATAGTTGTTTTTATATTTCCTTCGTAACTGTACTCAAAACTAAGAAACTCATTCACGGACGTCTTCGTGCCTCGCCGATAGTCGAGCACAACAAACAAATAAAAATAAAAAGAGAATGTGTGTGTGTGTATGTGTATGTGTGTATTGAAACGTCCCCTTAGAACAATTATACATGACTGTGCTTAAACTGACACACAATATTTTTAGCGCAACGCAATCTGACTTTCAAAAATCCCTACAAAAGAATGGCCCTGACTAACATTAACCTATACGTTTCACAAATCACTTACCTCACAAAAATCTTGGTTACACGAACTACTGCAATACAGCTAGCGCCACTACTGCCAGCTAAATAAAAGATTCAAACTACTGAAGGCACTAACTACTGATAGGCATAGTTAGCAAATGAAAGATTTTTATAGAGAGCAAACAATGTATTTACCTTAATAGTAATCAAAAGTCATAATATATATAGCAGTTCATGACATCCAGTCTTACAAATTTCAAAATTCCGCCATTTCTCTCCCCACATCCACCACTGCTGGCGGCTCGCCTCCAACTGCGCAACGCTACGCGCTGTTCACATCCAGCTGCCCAACACTACAATGGCAGACAACAATGCAAACTAACCACAGACTGCACACAGCACAGCCAGTGACTTCCATACAGAGGTGGTGTTACCAATACAAAAACCTAAACAGCCTCCTTACAGTGTGAGGGAGAGAGAGAGAGAGAGAGAGAGAGAGGGTAAATAATTGTTGTAAAGAAATTGAATACTGGTATGTAAAGAAATCTTTCATTAAAATAACTCGTTCCACATCATTACGAAATGTCGTATTCATGATCTATGGAACAAGTATTAATCTAATCTAATCTAATCATATCATATTGCTGACTATCCACGAAGAGTCATGAAGTACCGAAATTTTCGCCTATATCAGTAACCAAATCTAAACTTCAAAATAAAATACGACAGTTTTTGTAATAAACCGGGACTCCTATCAAGACACTTTCATCCCTGTTAACTAACCATGAAAGATGTCTGATGTACCTTAATTCAGAAATAACGAAGTGTGTATGAATTTAAAGATGAAGCGCATGATGTGAAGTTCTGCGACGGAGATACGAACCTAAGACGTAATCGGATTGTTAACTAAGTAAAATCAAATGTTACGTATCGGTTTTTCTTGCCAGCTGCTAGGTGTTTAATCTAAAATGACACAAATTTTTGTGCCTGAGCGACAATCGAATCGCACTCCTATCGTTCGTCTTTATTGTCCACGAATATTGCTTAAGTATCAATTGCTTACTTACCAACAGTAAGATGTGTGCGTGTTTGTCCAGAAATTGCTGGCAACATGAACAGACATTAAAAATGCACGTTAATTTTCACTAGCAGGCCGGTGCGCACGTGATAGGGCTTGAAATGAAATTATGAATATTTTTGTACTGGAGCAGGATTCGGACCCACATATTTACCTTTGGAGGAGACCTAAAGAAGACTGCAGTCTTGGGAAAAGGAATGAAATGATTGAACTATACTGTTCCGAGAGATTCAGATCCTCGAAAGAGGAGATACGAATTCGAAACACAGTCCAGCAGCAAATTTTTCAACGTCTCTAGTTCAAAAAAATGGTTCAAATGGCTCTGAGCACTATGGGACTTAACATCTGTGGTCATCAGTCCCCTAGAACTTAGAACTACTTAAACCTAACTAATCTAAGGACATCACACACATCCATGCCCGAGGCAGGATTCGAACCTGCGACCGTAGCAGTCGCGCGGTTCCGGATTGAGCGCCTAGAACTGCTAGACTACCGCGGCCAGCTCTCTAGTTCAATCAAGTACAAGTAAAATAAGAGATCTGTTCCTTTAGACGGCTCTCAGTTCATCAAAAAATAAAATTTTCTAATGTAACTAAGTTTACTGGTGACAGTATTTCTGTTTACCCTGACCTCCACCTATGTCATTTTCCAACGTAAACCGGCTCTGACCATTTTGGAATGAAGGAATGTGATGTTTAATGCGGATTCTAGATTATAACAGCTTTCTCTTGAGGTTACCAGAGGTAAAGTAAATCTGTTTGTGCCTCTTAAAAGTAAATGCCTGAACCCACGCATTGCACTTGTGATAGTTCGTTCCACCAGACCACTGTGGCCACATTTCCCAGCCCCAGGAGTGTGCTGTAACGGATGATGTGCTTAGCTTACTAAACTAGTCACGGTGGAAAAAAAACGCGAGTCTATTAAACGGTTAAGTAGAAGCAAGCTTCCGACTTGGAGATTATACTATTCTCATGTCAGCAGAATGTAAAGACTCTTCTAGGCGTCATAGCCTCGATTTGAAGCTATTTTGAAATTTTCACTAATTCAGGAAATTTATTAGTTCCAGAAAATCCGCTGTGAAGTGTGAAGTTACCGGATAATTCGATTATCACCGTTCATTATTACTATCATTTTCTTCATACCGCTGCTGGAACACACGTGCTTGAAGATCAATTAAGTCCTTTTGGTCATTATAGAAGTAGTTGCCCACGAACAAGTTCTTTCCCTGTCTGCGGAATCCTTTTCATGTTAATATCAAACGTCAGCAATTACTCGTAGATCACATTAAAGCTAAAGTAATTGATGAAGACGTTACTTGATAACGAAAACACGCTGCCTTTCTTCATTTACTTGCGCCTAGAAATGGCTGTCGAATACTGCTAACCAAAAGCCAAGGGATCTTACTGCCTTCCAATATACTGTCGGTTCTTCCATATGATTTGGTCGACGTGACCTGTTTGAAGTTGTGTATGATACAGAATGTTTTAGAAAATCAATTACTTTCCTTTGCAATAAACAGAAAAATTTTTATTCTAAGCTATCCAAGTCCAAAATTTTCGCAATATTAGTTCAAATTTAATATTCGCTTCCATAATGTAAGGAAAGTATTTCACAGTTGCAAAACCCACATCCGGCTCACTGTCCTTACACTTAGTCGCTGGCCATAAAGTATAGTTCAAAGTGACGCCAATGTAAGTAACCTAATGTAGCGAAGACTGTTTGCCAGTGCTCTTCCTCACCGGAAAATATGCAATTCACTCATTGGGCTCCATAAGTACACTGTAACAGTAATATCTGTGTGTGTGCAATGCATACGGATTGTAGAATTTAGTGGTGCTCTCTCTTCCACTTCTGTGTACAATATGCCTGACCTTTATCATTACAGGCCCTGGGCGGTGCAACATCATATTGACAACAGTAATGTGCTTATACTGACAACCTCATTCTTCGTTTTACCCGATTTTGTAAGTAAAACAACATGACCTTCGAATGGGAGACATTTCGTCCGCCTGTTCCTTCTGTGAAATCTGTCAGTAAGCGTTTTCGAACCAGCGAAATGCGGCAGAGTACGGCTGGTAAACGATTTACAAACCACGATTTAGTGCCATTAACACGATTTCTTTAAACATTGGCGTAGCTGAAGGAATTTAGTTTCTTCTTAAATCGTCTTATGCAGCAACGTTCACAGATATCTCAAATAGGAAAAGCTCTTTATTCAGGTACGAAGGTTGTAAAACAAACTTCCCACAGTTTGTGTCAGGTTGATCTTTTCGTCTGACAGCACTGCGTAAGTATTTTGTGTGAGAGGTATTAAAGTAGTGTTTCTGTAGCTGTGGGAATCATTGGTAGAAAACGAGTTTCACATCAATGGGTACAGTACTGATAAATATTCAAAATGATTATCAACCTAAGTCTGCGTTCATCCACAAACAGAGGCGTATTTGTAATATTGAAGCTAGACTAGGTATCCTTGTCTTCCTTGAGTGGGTATTGGAAGGCGTTTACACACACGTATACAAGGGTAATCCCAAAGGTAAGGTCTCCTAAGGGACACGCAAGTGCCAACGCAGGCACAAACGGGAGATCCTTAATGTTAATGGAAAACAGAAACCACAGTGTTGGCTGCATGGTGGCAAGGTGATAAAGAGCAAGACTATGGATATGAAGGTCTTAGTTTCGATCCCTCACCAGTCCCGCGATTTTTATGTGCCGTTTTACACATATTTCCCTTGGGGCAGTGTTTGTTGATGTGAAAAATGCCGAGTTGCACTGTGGTCCGAAAGCCACGTAAAACTGTAGGTAACCCTATTAACTGGCTAGGTAAGTTAACTCAAAGGTCGGATGAAAGCAACAGCATACCACTTCCAACAAGTCCGCGCCTATTAAAGCACTGTGGTGTTCAAACCACTCTTGCGACTGATGACTGCTTTACTTTCTATGGTTTCCAAAACTAATGATCTTTGGGTTATTAACATTTTTGTGTTTTCATGCTGTAGCTTTGATACCAGTTAACGTCAGTAATCGGCCGAGCACTGTCACCGTTCGAGTTGTCAAGGTGGTAGACGAAGATGCTGTCGACCCCAGTTACAATTTTGGTCATGGCTATGTTCCAGTCGAAAACCTCTATGGGCCTTTCTGCGTATTTCAAGATATACTTTTATACACTTGGTACGCTTCCAAATTGATATCTGATAGAGCTGTATTTAGCAACATGAATCAGATATGTTTTCGGTGCAATATATCGGACAACATGTCAGTGCAGCGAGATTTCGTTTATGTGTTGCGCATGGTGCAAGAAATATTTGTGTTTTGCTTGCTTCTGTGAGAGGTTTCACCCCACTGAATGCGAGTAAGTTCAGGAATAGACGGTCAATACCTGGAATTACGCAATAACACACTTAAAAGCTGTATTTTTGCATTATGTATCCCGATGAAAATAACTGTAAACAGTTTATATGCCTACTTGCTTATTATCGCGGTTCTCGATGCTTTCCTCAAAAAATTAAAATAAAAATAAAAAGAGAGAGAGAGAGAGACAGAGAGAGAAAACAGAAATGTATTTCAAATATCAGCTCAGTGACGCCATGTTCGTCTCGTGATGTAAAGCAAGGATAGTTGATAGGTAATATCTCGTTGTACTAGCGATATGTATGGCTACAGGGTTCTTTGTTTTCTCTCTGCAAACAACAATAACAGAATTCAGTAACAAAGTGGTAAGAACACCTACTCAGTGCGCCAATTAAACACTCAGCCTTTCTTGGTTCTTTTGTTTATCGTCCGTAATGCAGTAAACATCCTTGATTATTGATTTGTAATTACTAACATTGTTATTGTTATTCGTCACCCCACAACAGCTTTCCTCTCACTCATTGCCGCCGATGCACGTAACTAATGGATCAGGATGAATGGAATGTGGGATGTTTCGTCACGGAGAATATACGCATTTATCTCGGCGTCTAGTGTCAGGGTAATATGAAAATCTCAATAAGAGAAGATGACAACGGGATGCCGGTGATGCAGGCAATAACACCCAACTATTTCTGTCCACTTAACACCATGACGACAGACAAATTGGCGTCTCACTGTATTTTGATTATAGTTCGTTAGCATTTTTGCGACCTCATTTTAATACCTCGTGGGAGCAGGCATAATATTTTGCTTTTTGAACACGGAACAATAACACACAAAGATAGTAGATGGAAGGATACAAAGAAAAAATCAGACTCATGGGTGTGGATCCAGTTCATCATAAGAAGACTAAACAAGACGGAAACATCACGAAAGCAATGAATACGCTGGTTAGTATACATTATTTGTATAGCTCTGAAGATGAAAAAGCGCAGATCTGCACAGTGCCCGCATCTACACTTTAGTTTCTGTCTTAATGGGCATAATTTTCAGTTTCTTCTCTTCTGTATTATCAAATGCATTGATTATTACGTGGTACAGAATAATTAGGTAACTGTGTTCCTTACAGCTTCCATTCGCACCAACATTTTTCTACATTCTCGTGCAATTCATGAAATTCTACTTGTATGATCACAAGACTGCACATGGATGCAATCGATTTCGAGGTGCAAAGTGTTTGATATCTTACTTTTCGTGACAGGTTGGCAAAGTTGATTTCCAAAGACTTTTTATTGTACTGAAATAATCTTTTGTAACAAAGTAACAAGGTAAGTGTTTTATTCGTATATATTTTGTGGGAAACTGTAATCGTGACGGAAGATTACACACCTGAATGTTTGACACAGCTGGTATGAGAAAACGCTGCATATTAACCAAACCCCGCGCTTCCTCTCCGTATCCTCATATGACACGAGCACAGGATTCTCCTCCTATAACGCTACAGAGCTGTTCCTAGCACAGCTGATAATTGGCAATATCGTCACAAACATTTGGGAACACTGTCACAGTGCAATCACTTCCGCGTATGGTACCGAACTGACTCGCTAAATTCACTTGATATTCCCTTTCCATTTGAATGACTCGTGGTATATAATCCTCACGTAAATTAAGACACTGAGACAGAAATTTCAATTTTTTGGCTACGGAAATGCTATTCTTCACATAAGTTACAACTTCCAATATCTCTCATAATGCGTTATGAGGCTGAGCGACCAATACCATGATGAGAGTGGCGTGCTGGCAGCAGTGTGTCCGTAGCCCCGTGGTACAGCCTGTGTCTCGTGTTCCAACGGTCAAGAAAATCGTCAGTTCTAACCGTGGTAGGGGCAGCGCGTGCGAGTTTCTCTTTCTGATATATTTTATGGAGCTGCGAATTCCCAGAAAAAATTCTGTAACAGAATCAGAAGAAAACCTTTACACATCAAATCCTCTTAGCAGCTCGACTCAGTAAGTTGTGTTAATGGTCGTAGATCTCGGCTTTCTGACTGCCAAGCTGCTATACAATGCAAGCGTCTCTGAAGAAATTCGAATCGACCGTCAACGATACGAAATTCAATAGTTCTTCACTTAAGACTCCCATGCCAGGGTGATAAGTATGAAGGAAATAAAATGATAAGCAAATCGCAAGAAAATACTTTCAGCTCAAAGTGCAATGGTGAAAAACTTACAATGCTGCACAACAGGTAACGCCTCTTTCCGCTGCTGACAAGAAAATTTTGGGTTTCTAGGAATACGTAACTTTATTTATGAAATGACACATTTGCATACCTGTTGAGTATGACACAGCATACCATTTAACCACAGACCCAATCGAAATCTAAGTGAGTAGTATTTTACTAATTCGTGCAGATAGAGGCAAGCTTGTGTACAGATACTCAGTTTATTTAAAACAGACTTACTTTCTTTGTAAGGTTATCGTGGGTAGTTTTATTTCATTTCTTACAATACAGTGCACAGTTTTCGAAAGATTTCTTTTAGTGTTGTTAAAATAATACTAAACATGAGAGAGAAAGTAATCATCAACGATATATGCGAATTCTCTGATGTTATCTATAACAGTCTGACAATGCACATGCAGTTTATTGATTACATGCATGTAGAAAACTTGTTCTGAGTTAAAGCTGTCAAACAAGGTTTGAAGAAGAATAAAATGGCACTACCAGACCACAGCTAACGTAGACAATACTTTTCTGACTATTTTGGCACGAGGCACTCACCCCATACTTAATACAAAAGCTTCGAAACGCATCTGCTGCCTGGCCGTCTATTAAACCTGAAAAGAACAAAATGACGCAGAAGTTAGCCTTTCTTCCACATGGACTATTTTGGGTTGAGAAGTGAAGAGAATTATGTTCAAAGTTCCATTAAATTGATAACTTCAGCAGACAGCAGAACTGGTTTAAAATAAATGTAGTAGTGAATATATTAGAACACACGACGTCTTATCGACAGTGTGCGACGGTTAACGTTACGCTACCAGCTGTGACGCAGCTACAGCACCTCTGGAAGTGAACAATTGTTCTTCCAGAACTTCTGCATTCCACAGTGCTGTGAGATAATGCATATGACCGGATCTAGACTTCTGATAGACAGACAGTTACAGCGTCTCTTTTGCACTGCACGATGGTTTCAACAAACAGATAACGCAATAGAGTAGCTCAAATGGAAAGGAACACTTCCTACTTAAATTTCTGCATCCTAATCTGTTGGCAGTTCTGTGTAGGTGGCAGTTACGTTATTTTATTTCAGTGATTACAAAATAGAGTCGAATGTATTCACTGGGTATCCAAAGCAGCTAGTGCATGGCGATTCGGCCAACCAAGTAAATGAATGTACTGAACATCCTGCAAACCACTACAGAGTGTCTGTGTGTCAGAATTATCATCTTGTGTGCCACAACGGTGTTGTGATAGAGAAGTGAGTCGCAGAGAAGAGGGTTTGGTGGTCTGTTGTACTGATGATAGTTTCATATGACGGTGACCTCGGTTCGGTTCCAACTCCTGCCGATGTTTTTTAAAAGGGAGAGGCAGATTCTATTCTCTTCTGGCTACGCCAAGTGAAGAAGGTATAACGGCATTGTTGTCTGAAAATCACATTAAACATGATATTCCGTCTCTACCAAGTAGGCGTTAGGTGGAACTACAATGAAGTAAGGAGTGGCGACATGTAGAAACTCTATCACCAGTAACCTTTGTTATACTAGTTATTTACGTCTAGTGTCGAAACAAACCCTGTGTATGGTCACAGGACACTTATTCTGTCTTTTATTTGAGCTTCTGTATGTCGATAAAATTGGTTCTGAACTGGGAATGCAACTCAGACCGCCCTTAACGCGGAATTTGATCTCTTTGTGACAATACAACTCGACTACAACTTGTTGTTTGTTCAAAACTGCAGATTCCTCAACATTTCCACATATTGCGCATGAATGGGTTGGAATCCTGGCCCAGCACTAAACTTTTTACTATGTATTATCAAGCTCTAGCATGAGAACACCTCTCTGCTGGTAGATAATAATTTTTAATTTTACTGCATTTTCATTCGTTGTCAACACTAACGATATCTGACGTTTTTGACTCCCAGTGAGACACAGAACCATTTGCGAGATCACTGTTAGTTCAAGGATGTTATTCCGAGCTGCTGGTGGAGAAAAATTCTTTAGTTGACGTCTCTTTGTGTGTAGTCAAAAACGATATGTCTGGGGTTCGATCCCTATTCAGCACTGAACTCTTTGTCATATTATTTCTTGTTCAAACATGCTCACATGTCGCTGCTGGTGTAACAAACCCATAATTAACGTTCCTTTTGTCTAGAATATAACATCGACACGTGCTGGGTTGGAGTCCTGGGAAGGAAAAATTAATGTTTCGTCTCGTCCTTTCATTTAATACATCTAGCTACTGCCGAGAAAATCCGATATGTCAAAGTTGATTGTGCTTCGATAACAATCCGATTAGGTTCTGGGATCGAATCCCTGTCCAACACAAAACTTTACTTTACTCTATTTCAAGCAAGTTACTTGTGAAGTAGCAATATTGAACATCTTTCGTAGTTCGTTAACAGGGATAATAGATGCTGGGTAGGAATTCGCGTCCGTTAAAACCGTTACGTTATGCAATTTAAAGTTGATATTTGCTAACTGATACTGTCCAAAAATGAGGTATATCACTCTCTTTATGCCTAGTCAGGAATGATTGTTAATTTCCGTCAGCCATGACATCTTAGCCAGAATGATTGGTTCAAATGGCTCTGAGCACTATGGGACTCAAAATCTGAGGTCATCAGTCCCCTAGAATCTAGAACTACTTAAACCTAACTAACCTAAGGACATCCCACACATCCATGCCCGAGACAGGATTCGAACCTGCGACCGTAGCAGTCGCGTGGTTCCGGACTGAAGTGCCTAGAACCCATTGCCACCGCGGCCTAGCCTGCGTGACCTGCGTTTGAATCCATATACAGAACGAGGCGGTTCGTAATTTCATTTGAAGTACATACATATTATCAACTAGCTGCTATTGAATAACGTAAATTTTTAATGTCATTTTGTGTTAAATAACAAGTATGTTATGTTACTTTGAAGAAGAAATCATGAATACGACGAACTTACTACGTGCATTACCTATCTGACGTAATAATGAGAGTGCTTACATTTCAGGTATGTAATTTATTGCAATAAATGTGAGCTTACAAGCCTTAAGGACAGTGTTATTTGTGATGAGGTGTTCCCTGATATTTGTGGTATCGTGCTATTACTTTACATCTTGAGTAATTGCCCGAGCGGTTCTAGGCGCTTCAGTCTGGAACCGCGTGACCGCTACGGTCGCAGGTTCGAATCCTGCCTCGGGCATGGATGTGTGTGATGTCGTTAGGTTGGTTAGGTTTAAGTAGTTCTAAGTTATAGGGGACTGATGACCTCAGATGTTAAGTCTCATAGTGATCAGAGCCATTTTTTTTTTATTTATTGCGATACAGAGCAGTGTTTTCTAGTGGTGATTTGTTGGAACCAATTTCAATAATCAAACGACTGAACCAAGGAGCGATTAGAGGATCTGCTAGACAGCAGCGTTATGTAGGTCGCATGGGAATCAGATGAAATGCAATTCAGGTCGTTCGGATACTTTTGAGCACGACTGTACATAAATTCAGAAGTTCAATATCAAATGTTTTCACCAATAGCGAAAAGCTGGAACCTGAATTGAAGATAGAATTGTTTTTGCCTGACTGGGATTCGAACCCAGCATCTAGCACCGTCGTTTTCTAGCCAGGAACAGACGATTAATATCTATTGTTGGTTCACCAGTAGCGAGATGGGCGCATGTTTAGCTCGACATTAGGCGACAGAAAGTTCTGTGCTGAATGGAATTCAAGCCCCGCACACGTGGTCATGAAGAAACTTTAACTGTCACATTCTTTTCCAATAATAGCTAGGAATGGCATGTTTGTACTTTCAATGATGTGATGGAAAATACTCTGCTGGCTAGAAGCTGAATCCACAACATGTCGTCGTTGGTGATCACAACGAACACAACGTCAAACCCAAATCCGTTTTCCCCAGTAGGATCGAGAGGAATGTTTGAACTTGAAAAGATGTAAGGAAACGTTTGATCTTGTAATGTTGTGATAAAAAGCTCATCATGTGGCTGTGAGTTGTAACGAAAATGTTACAGCTGACAACGCTCGAAGAGACGTTGAAAATGCAACTATTTTTTACTAGTAGTTCGGAGTGCACATGCTAGGGCTTGAAATGAAATAATGAATATTTTGTGCTGATCACGAAGCGAAACCAGATAGGTGCCTTTCGAGGACGCCTAGAAGAGTTTGCAATCTTCGGGAACTCAGTGAAATCGAAATCTAATCCCAGTCCAGCACCACAATTTTCAACGTCTCAGTTTCAAAAAAAGTAAGACCCTAGCGAACTTACATGCCCATTGGTTCATTAAGTGAAATACGTTTTCTAGTTTACGACGGCTTGCTGGTGACAGAGTCTCTGGCTTACGGGGTTTCTCCATCTCTCACAGCTCAAACGAATGCCCAGTCGGCAGCGTAGGGATGTTATCTTTACTTCGGGTATTGAACTACGGAGCTTACTGGCGTTCTGCACTTGGCGTTACTAGGAGTGAAGGAGAGCTACTTGTGTGTGTTAAAAATCTACGCCTGACGTGAGATGTGAAACTACACGTTTTACACATCAATACAAGATTAGTCCACCAGACCACAGAAACCCCTGCTAAGCACATAGTTATGAATTGACGAGTATTCATTTAGATGTAGATGCAGATGTCAAGGGTCGCGTAACAGGAAGGTGGGCGGGATCTGGGAATGGATAGAAGTGCAGAAGTGCAAAATATAAGCGTGAAATGCTTGCAAAGTATTGCTTACTTAGATGTGTGCCACAGTTCGTTTTATCTTAGGACCGAGAGATAAGGAAGGACTGTTCTCAGAACGAAGAATGGGTTATCGGGAAAGGGAGATCAAAGAATACGATTTCATAGGTGGTGAGAGGAATGATAGAGAATAAAGACAGCAGCAATTAAAAGAGAAAATGTAGCGTCATTGGAAACCGCTAGATTGGTTTACAGAGTTTTGGGGGAGTGTAATAGAAGGGCACTTGCGGCGATAGTGTCAGAGAAAAACTACTGTGACAGAGTCCATCTACGCTGATTAGTTTGTAAGTATGTAGACAGGGTATAAATGAAATCAAAATAGAATACTTAACAAACTGTGTACTTAAAAGAAACCCATTTGAATTAAAAGGGCAACTCAGAGGAAAGCTAACCCATATTGTATCTTTTCTGTTGCCACTCGGTCTTCCACTAGCTCCCAACGAGGAAAAATGACGAAAAAGAAGACATAACAAAACATTTTAAGAACTCTAATATTTTATCCAGAATCCTTCATTATTTTGTACTTCTATCACGCGTCTTGGCATAGAATGTATAAGCCATCGGACGTAACAGCCTGAAGAAGCAACTTCCTCCGAGGCTTCCAGGACGCAGCCACAAAGAGCGTCCGCAGTAGTTGGTTGGTTTCGTGGCCAGTTCTCTGTTAATGTTCTGGCGACCTCAGCTCACATGTTTTCCATGGAGTTCATATCAGCCGCTCGTGGCGGCCAATCCATGACGTTGACGCCAATCGTGGAGAGCCGCTGCTGAACAAATGCAGATTTATGAATGGGAGAATAGTCCTCTTGGAATGTCACGTCCCCTTCTGCGTACAGCATTCGCACTGACGGAAGCATCACATTTTCCAATATGTGGGCATACTGCGCGCTGTCCAGAGTTCCTTCTATCCTGTGAAGAATTCCCGCCCCTCTCGCAGAATTCCAACCCCAGCTGGTAACAGATAGCCGGTCACTTCTTCTCGTCGTGGTTACATATTCGCGTCGATGGCGATTCTCTTACGGCCTGTAAACGATTCGTGGACCGTCGTTATTGGTGGGAAACACCTACTCATCAGTAAAAATGACGTTGTCCCACGACGCCTTCAGATGGAGCTCCGCAAATGCTAGCCGGTATAAAACGTTGTCTTCGCTGAGCTCTTGTTTCACGGCAGATCGCCGTGCATGCAGTCCAGCGTCCCTCAGCCTTCGACGAATAGTGTCACTGGAGCCGGGGAAGTTGGTCTCCCGCCGCAACTGCTTCGTGTTCAGAAAGGGATTTTCTCTGCTCCTAGAAACTAGGTCCCTGTCTTTCTGCTGTGAGATCACTCTCTTCCTGCCTGAGCCAGGAGCCCTGTTGGTGGTGCCTCTTTCAAGGCAGATTCTCCACCATCTCGTTGCAGTGGTATGCGGTACGCCATACCGTCTGCCAGGTTCTCTGATGGAACATCCTCCTTCCTCAACGAGAGCGCCGACTCTACCTCGGCCGGCCGGAGTGGCCGAGCGGTTCTAGGCGCTTCAGTTTGGAACCGCGCGACCGCTACGGTCGCAGGTTAGAATCCTGCCTCGGGCATGGATGTGTGTGATGTCCTTAGGTTAGTTAGGTTTAAGTAGTTCTAAGTTCTGATGACATCAGATGTTAATTCCCATAGTGCTCAGAGCCATTTGAACCATTTTTTGACTCTTCCTCGTATAGACCTCTCCCAGTGAGCCATTACGGCAGGCAGCCTGATGTGTATTTCTGCTTGCCGCTCTTATACTGATTCCAGGAGAGGAGGTAAACATATTTACGTCAAACAGAGCGGCAGAAGCATTCATTTTAAACATAGCTACCACAAAATATTTCACCTAGCTAGCAATAGCATGACGCAGTAAACTATACTTTCTTGTAAGCACTGTGCATTAGATGTAGACTTAAGAAAACCTGTATCCAACCACGACAACTAAGCGGAATATAAAAGTAAACAGGTTTGGCAGCAGCTTCTCCAAATAATAGTATATACTTAGTATAGCACGTTTAGTGCACTTATAACATGTAATCAGCGTCTCTGAAACAATACGTGCTGCACGACGGAAATTACTTTCTGCTGAGGCACTTCATTTACATCTCTACTAGAGAACATTGCTGTTTACGGCAGTCAATTCACTTGTAAATTAACATCATGATATCGCAGATATTAGGCAACACGTTACTAGGGATGAGTAAGGCCTTAAGGTTTGCAACTAAACATGCTACTCCTAGCTACTACTGAATATGAAGTTGATTATTAACGTGTCTTCACAACCATGTGTGCGGCATTCGACTTTCAGTCAGCATAGACGTTTTCGTCACCTTATTTCTAGTTCAACGTGTGCACATCTCGCTGATGGTGGACCAACATTGGACATTTCTCGTCTGTTCCTGGTTCGACAACGACGGCGGTAGGCGCCGGGTTCGAATTCCGGTCAGGCAATACAACTTCAGTCGTCATTTAAGGTTCCAACCCCACTACTGGTGAGAAAGTGTGATATCTACATTCTGATTTTACGTACTTATTCAACAATCCGATTAGGTGCTGGGTTCGCATCCTTGTCCCCAGCATTACATGATGGCATTTCAATTTTAAACATGTGAATCCTTTATTCCTTGACAGTGCAACACTATACACCGTCTTTCGAGGTTAATTACCAAGAAGGTAATTGTCATGTTAGGGTTGCTGCTTTCATACAAACATTATCGTCATTTACGTTCAAGTTGAGAATTGATAACTGATACTGGTGCAAACGTCAACATTTGACGTCTCTTTCTGCCTAGCCATCGAGTCTCGATAAGGCACAAAGCTTTGCTTGTTTAACAATGGCTTTACGTTCTGGGTTTGCATCCGGATCCAGAACGAAGATGTTGATCATGTCATTTAAAGTACAACTTCGTGTACAAGTAACTGTTGGTGAGTAATATGAACAATGATATTACTTGTGATTCGCTGTTAATGTTGGGATTTCCGTAGAGT
The DNA here is from genome assembly GCF_023864275.1 of Schistocerca cancellata. Lineage (NCBI taxonomy): Eukaryota > Metazoa > Arthropoda > Insecta > Orthoptera > Acrididae > Schistocerca > Schistocerca cancellata. Next base: position 958,145,445 of record NC_064626.1, read on the forward strand.
GGTTGCCACCATTAATCACGTTTTTTTTTTAACTGCTTATTATTACATAAAGTTGATGCGAAACCACTCCCCGTTGAACGTTGACTGACATTCAGCATGTGTTGGGTAAACCTTTTACACAGCAAAGAACTTGTTTTCAATTGCCATACAACTTTATAAATCCATATACTGTCTCAAATATATAATTGTGCCTAAGGAGTACTGAACGATTTATGTGACAAAACTAGATGTCCCGTAACATTTGAAATGTCACTTATTGTAATTAAGTTAAGTTTACAAACGTTAAGGACTGTCTGATCTCTTCTGTACTATCATGGTGTTACTTTACATTTGGACAGACTGTTATAAAGACTGGTGTTTTCTAGTAGTCTCTAGCAGTACCCATTATGTATCTTACAACGACTGTACTGTGGAGTGTTGCGACTATGTGCAACACAGATATGCTATGTTGGTTGCATACATTCAGGTGCCGCCTACACGTTGGAATTCAGGGGTGACCCACTTTTTTTGCTGTCGAGTGTACATATTCGTAACTGTGAACATATTTTATATATATATCATAACGACTGTAGTCACCGCAGTGCCTGTTCCTTCGGACATACATGCACTGCAGTGTTGTACTAAAAATTTTATTACAAGAAAACATTAAGCAAAAAGATGAATTTGCTTGCCCAAAACTTTACATCTCCATTATAAATGCCAGCAGGTGTCAAATTAGCTTTCTTTCACATCCCCAATTCACATACTGGATGCACTTCTACAGGTTACTATCCAAGTAGCGCCGACACAGGTATTTCTAATATGTAGGAGCATACAAATAGAATACAATTGGCAAACGCACAATAAGCAGTTTACAGAATCTGGACAATCTTCAAAACTTCTCGGGATAACACATTACATAGCCCACGCCAAGAAGTATGGTTAAAACAATATTTCACTATACTAATAAATAATTTAAATTCCATAAGCAAAAATAAGGATAAGTTAAAACAATAATGCTTGCATCTGACGCCAGTTTTGAATAGTAAACCAACAACAACATGTCCTGGAAAACCTGGTGCAAGCGTGACACAGCTAAGCTAAAACATGAAAGAAATAGTGCTGATGACGGAAGCCTATTCAAATAGTAAGAAGCAAAAAAATACCGCATCGACTAGGGCATGTTACGACACCCACTGACCAGCGAGAACAGGAATTAATGAGTACAAGCAATTTATCTCCAAAAAATAAATAACCTACCCTTTTAAACAATTTTGTGGCCACTATAGAAAATTCCGCGAAAGGGAGAATGTTACCAAAGGAATTAAAAAGGGCATAGTACATTGTAACACATATATAAATTTATGTAGAAACACAAGTGGGATTTATGAATCCCGTCATGATATAATCATCATATCTGACAGGATTATTTACTTATGGCATTTTAAAGATCAGTTTACATTAACATCTACAGTACCTAACCAGGTTATGAATATCACAACACTGATAATGATACTCTTCCACAACAGCAGGGCCCATAAACGTATATGATGAAATAATACATAAAAGAATTAACTATTTTATCGTTCAATGGCATTAATTTAAATCAAGGGGGAAAGTTAAAAAATTGTGCCAGACCAGGATTCGAAAACAAGTCTTCTCCTTAGTAGGCAGACAAGCTAACCATTGCGCCATTAGTTTTGTTTATTATCATGAACCTCTCCTCCCATGAACCACTGACCTTGCCGTTGGTGGAGAGGCTTGCGTGCCTCATCGATATACATAGCCATACCGTAGGTGCAACCACAATGGAGGGGTATCTGTTGAGAGGCCAGACAAACGTAGCAGCCTTTTCAGTAGTTGCAGGGGCAACAGTCTGGATGATTGACTGATCTGGCCTTGTAACACTAACCAAAACGGCCTTGCTGTGCTGGTGCCGCGAACGGCTGAAAACAAGGGGAAACTACAGCCGTAATTTTTCCCGAGGGCATGCAGCTTTACTGTATGGTTAAATGATGATGGCTTCCTCTTGGATAAAATATTCCGGAGGTAAAATAGTCCCCTAATCGGATCTCCCGGCGGGCACTACTCAGAACGTCGTTATCAGGAGAAAGAAAACTGGCGTTCTACGGATAGGAGCGTGTAATGTCAGATCCCTTAATCGTGCAGGTCGGTTAGAAGATTTAAAAAGGGAAATGGATCGGTTAAAGTTTGATATAGTGGGAATTAGTGAAGGTCGGTGGCAGGAGGAACAAGACTTCTGGTCAGGTGAATACAGGGTTATAAATACAAAATCAAGTAGTTATAATGCTGCAGTAGGTTTAATAATGAATAAAAAAGTAGGAATGCGAGTAAGCTACTACAATCAGAATAGTGAACGCATTATTGTGGCTAAGGTAGACACGAAGCCCACGCCTACCACAGAAGTACAAGTTTATATGCCAACTAGCTCTGCAGATAACGATGATATTGTTGAAATGTATTATGAGATAAAAGAAATAGCTAGTAGCTAATAGCATAGGCACATGGTGAACACACACGACACTGATCTGTGAGTCCGCGGTATGGGTGATAATTTGAGAAAACCGTCCCGAAACACATGTGCTACAAAACGCCACTGTTTCCTGTGCATGTACCCCGACATCAATATGGGATGTGATCAACATGCACACGTACACAGCCGGCACAACGGGATGGCTTATTCTGGATCAGGTGGTCGAGCAGCTGCTGGGGTATAGCCTCCCATTCTTGCACCAGTGTCAGTCGGAGCTCCCGACGTGTCCTAGGTGTTTTGAAGACGTGCAGCGCTACGTCGGCCGAGAGCATCCCAGACGCGGTCGATGGGGCTTAGGTCTGCAGAACAGGCAGGCCACTCCATGCGCCTGATATGGGCCGTACATTATCATCCATCAGGAGGAAGGTCGGATCCACTGCACCCCTGAAAAGGCGGACATGATGGAAAATGACGTCCCTATACACCTGACGTGTTACAGTTCCTCTGTCAAAGACATGCAGGGGTCTACGTGCACCAATCATAATCCCACCCCACACATGAAATTGGGTGCTAATTCTGAATTTGATTTAAAGAAAATTATTGCTCTTTCTACTTTAAGACAACTTGGTTTATTAATAAGAATTTTATCTGTATGTTATCCAAACCTTGCTTTTTTTTCATTTATTGGCTTATGCTTTATTTAGCACGACCTCTACACAGGTCTCTTTCAAGGAGATTAAGGGGTTGGTATCTGGTTCCTGGTTCACGAGATGAAAACCCGGCGAGAATCACTGTTCAGATTATACCTGGATTCGTCCCTGAAAATAACCTGGGACCACTCTTCTAATGACCAAGTACTGTGTTCTTGACACCAGGCTCCCCTGTGACCAGGGGTCAGTGGAATGCACTTGGTCGGTCTCTGGGCGTTTAAACCATGTCTGTTCAGTCGTCTGCAGACTGTGCGTCTGGAGACAAATGTTCCAGTGACTGTGGTAAGGTACCGAGCAAGGCAACCTGCGGTACTCCATGGCCGTCTGCGGGCACTTGTGGTGTTGTACACTGTAGACGTCCCGTATTGTAGCGCCTGGACACGTTTCCTGTCTGCTGCAATCGTTGCCAGTTTGACCAACCTCCAGTCGCCCTAGTATTCTACCCATCATGACGTCATCAATGCGTGTTCTTTGAGCCATTTTCAACACACACTCACCATTAGCACGTCTGAAAACGTCTGCACACTTACTCGCTGCACCTACTTTGACATGCACCAACACACCTCTGCGTCTGTGAACTGCTGCCAGCGCCACTGTGCGACGACCGCAGGTCGGATGCACCGAATGGTCATACGCTGAGGTGATTTAAACCCGCCAAACCCTCACCAGAGCGTTGTTTCACCATGTATCAGCAATATCCTTAATTTATGAGCACGAGTGTAGCTCTGGAGATGACGAAAAGACTGATGAAATGTATGATGAGCAAAAGAAATTATTCAGATAGCGAAGGCAGGCCAAAATTTAATAGTCATGCGTGACTGGAATTCGATAGTAGGAAAAGGAAGAGAAGGAAACGTAGTAGGTGAATATGAAATGGGGATAAGATATGAAAGAGAAAGCCACCTGGTAAAATTTTGCACAGAGCATAACTTAATCATAGCTAACACCTGGTTCAAGAATCATGAAAGAAGGTTGTATACATGAAAGAAGCCTGCAGATTCTGGAAGGTTTCAGATAGATTATATAATGGTAAGACAGAGACTTCGGAACAAGGTTATAAATTGTAAGACATTTCCAGGGGCAGATGTGGACTCTGACCACAATCTATTGGTTATGAACTGTAGATTAAAACTGAAGAAACTGCAAAAAGGTGGGAATTTAAGGAGATGGTACCTGGATAAACTGACGGAACCAGAGGTTGTATAGAGTTTCAGGGAGAGAATTAGGGAACGATTGACAAGGTTGGGGGAAAGAAATATAGTAGAAGAAGAGTGGGTAGCTGAGGAGAATGAAATCGTATAGGTAGCAGAGGATCAAGCAGCTAAAAAGACGAGGGTAGTAGAAATCCGTGGGTAACAGAAGATATATTGAAATTAATTGATGAAAGGAGAATACATAAAAATGCAGTAAATGAAGCAGGCAAAAAGGAATACAAACGTCTCAAAAATGAGATCGACAGAAAGTGCAAAATAGCTAAGCAGGGATGGATAGAGGACAAATTTAAGGATGTAGAGGCATATATCACTTGTGGTAAGATAGATACGGCGTACAGGAAAATTAAAGAGACATTTGGAGAAAAAGAGAACCACTTGTATGAATATCAACTCAGATGGAAACCCAGTTCCGAGCACAGAAGGAAAAGCAGAAAGGTGGAAAGAGTATGTAGAGGGGCGATGTACTTGAGGACAATATTATGGAAATGGAAGAGGATGTAGATGAAGGTGAAATAGAAGATAAGATACTGCGTGAAGAGTTTGACAGAACACTGAAAGACCTATGCCAAAACAAGACCCCGACAGTAGACAAAAATCCATTTGAACTATTGTAGCCTTGGGAGAGCCAGCCTTGACAAAACTCTACCTTCTGGTGAACAAGATGTATGAGACAGGCAAAATACCCTCAAACTTCAAGAAGAATATAATAATTCCAACCGCAAAGAAATCAGGTATTGACAGATGAGAAAATTACCGAACTATCAGATTAATAAGTCGCGACTCCAAAATACTAAAGCGAATTCTTTATAGACGAATGGAAAAACTGGTAGAAGGCTACCACGCGGAAGATCAGTTTGCATTCCGTAGAAATGTTGGAACACGTGAGGCAATACTGACCCTACGACTTACCTTAGAAGACAGATTAAGGAAAGACAAACCTACGTTTCTAGCATTTGTAGACTTAGAGAAAGCTTTTGACAAGGTTGACTGGAATACTCTCTTTCAAATTCTGAAGGTGGCAGGGGTAAAATACAAGGAGCGAAAGGCTATTTACAATTTGTACAGAAACCAGAAGGCTGTCATAACAGTCGAGGGGCATGAAAGGGAAGTAGTGATTGGGATGGGAGTGAGATAGGGTTGCACCCTATCCCCGATGTTATTCAATCTTTATATTGAGCAAGCAGTAAAGGAAACAAAAGAAAAATTCGGAGTAGGTATTAAAATCCATGGAGAAGAAATAAAAACTTTGAGGTTAGCCGATGACATTGTAATTCTGTCACACACAGCAAAAGACTTGGAAGAGCAGCTGAACAGAATGGACAGTGTCTTGAAAGGAGGGTACAAGATGAACACCAACAAAAGCAAAATGAGGATAATGGAATGTAGTCGAATTAAATCGGATGGTGCCGAGGAAATCAGATTTGGAAATGAGACAATGAAAGTAGTAAATGAGTTTTGCTACTTGGGGAGCTTTATAACTGATGATGGCCGAAGTAGAGAGGATATAAAATGTAGACTGTTAATGGCAAGGAAAGCGTTTCTGAAGAAGAGGAGTTTGTTAACATCGAGTACAGATATAAGTGTCAGGAAGTCGTTTCTGAAAGTATTTGTATGGAGTGTAGCCATGCATGCAAGTGAAACGTGGACGATACATAGTTTAGACAAGAAGAGATGCTTTCTAAATGTGGTGCTACAGAAGAAAGCTGAAGATTAGATTGGTAGATCGATTGGTAGGACATGTTCTGAGGCATCAAGTGATCACCAATTTAGTATTGGAGGGCACCGTGAAGATCAAAAAATCATAGAAAGAGACCAAGAGATGAATACACTAAACAGATTGAGAAGGGTGTAGGTTGCAGTTGGTACTGGGAGATGAAGAAGTTTGCACAGGATAGAGTAGCATGGAGAGCTGCATCAAACCAGTCTCTGGACTGAAGGCCACAACAACAACATTATCGTGAGACTTCAGTAGACAATAGTCAGAGTATCATGTAATATAAGCAACAAATGGGAGAACAAATTAATTGTCATAAGAAAACCGTAGCACAGGGAGAAAGGAAAATAACTGAGAACATAGTCGAAAAACCACCACCAAGCTCTCATGATATGAATAAACAATTTTTTTATAGTTTATGATATTTATTTAGCTTTATTAAATTCTTATTTATTTTGTATTGTGTAGAACCTAAAAGCAGAAGGGCAACGAATCAGATCATGCTCTAAATAGCAAACTAAGAAAAATTTCAATACGAATTCTAGCAATATATACGCTCATGTGTTTACAGGATGGTCCATTGATCCTGACCGGGCCAAATATCTCACGACATAAGCGTCAAACGAAAAAACTACGACGAACGAAACTTGTCTAGCTGGAAGGGGGAAACCAGATGGCGCTATGTTTGGCCCGCTAGATGGCGCTGCCATATGTCAAACGGATATCAACTGCGTTTTTTTAAAATAGGAACATGCACTTTTATTACATTTTCGTGTAATACGTAAAGAAATATGAATGTTTTAGTTGGACTACTTTTTCGCTTTGTGATAGTTGGCGCTGTAATAATCACAAACATATGGCTCACAATTTTAGACGAACAGCTGGTAACATGTAGGTATTTTAAATTAAAATACAGAACGTATGTACGTTTGAATATTTTATTTCGGTTGTTCCAATGTGATATATGTACCTTTGTGAACTTATCATTTCTGAGAACGCATGCTGTTACAGCGTGATTACCTGTAAATACCACATTAAAGCAATAAATGCTCAAAATGATGTCCGTCAACCTCAATTGGCAATACGTGTAACGCCATTCCTCTCAACAGCGAGTAGTTGGCCTTCCGTGTGCTCACACATGCATTGAGAATGCGCTGACACTTGTTGTCAGGTGTTGTCGGTGGATCACGATAGCAAAATACCCTTCAACTTTCCCCACAGAATGAAATCCGGGGACGTCAGATCCGGTGAACGTGCGGGCTATGGTATGGTGCTTCGACGACAAATCCACCTGTCATGAAATATGTTTTCAATACCGCTTCAACCGCATACGAGCTATGAGCCGGACATCCATCATGTTGGAAGTACATCGCCATTCTGTCATTCAGTGAAACATCTTGTAGTAACATCGGTAGAACATTACGTAGTAAATCAGCATACATTGCACCATTTAGATTGCTATCGATAAAATGTTGGCCCATTATTCTTCCTCCCGTAATGCCGCACCATACATTAACCCGCCAAGGTCGCTGATGTTCCACTTGTCGCCGCCATCGTGGATTTTCCGTTGCCAGATAGTGCATATTATGCCGGTTTACGTTACCGCTATTGGTGAATAACGCTTCGCCGCTAAATAGAACGCGTGCAAAAAATCTGTCATCCCGTAATTTCTCTTGTGCCCAGTGGCAGAACTGTACACGGCGTTCAAAGTCGTCGCCATGCAATTCCTGGTGCATAGAAATACGGTACGGGTGCAACTGATGTTGATGTAGCATTTCCAATACCGACGTTTTTGAGATTCCAGATTATTGCGCAATTTGTCAGCTACAGATATGCGGATTAGCAGCGACAGCAGCTAAAACACCTACTTAGGCATCATCATTTGTTGAAGGTCGTGGTTGACGTTCCACATGTGGCCGAACACTTCCCGCTTCCTAAAATAACGTAACTAATCGGCGAACGGTCCGGACACTTGGATGATGTCGTCCAGGATACCGAGCAGCATACATAGCACACGCCCGTTGGGACTTTTGATCACAATAGCCATACATCAACACGATATCGACCTATTCCGCTATTGGTAAATGGTCCATTTTAACACGGGTAATGTATCACGAAGCAAATACCGTCCACACTGGTGAAATGTTACGTGATACCACGTATTAATACGTTTGTGACTATTACAGCGCCATCTATCACAAAGCGAAAAAAGTGATCCAACTAAAACATTCATATTTCTTTACGTACTACACGAATATGTAATAAAAAATGGGGGTTCCTATCTAAAAAAAACGCAGTTGATATCCGTTTGACCTATGGCAGCGCCATCTAGCGGGCCAACCATAGCGCCATCTGGTTTCCCCCTTCAAGCTAGACGAGTTTCGTTCTTTGTAGTTTTTTCGTTTGATGCTTATTTCGTGAGATATTTGGCCCGGTCACTATCAATGGACCACTCTGTATAATCTTCATCTATACACATTTTACAATAGAACTGAAGTGACACTGAGTCAAAACACTAAACAAAACGAGCAGGGAAACTAGGAGAGAACAAACCGAAGCAAATGAAATTGGAAACATACAAAATATCTATCATTTTAAACATGGAACTAAGCAACACCTTGCCGACTGAAGACAAGATTCAACATGTTGTCGAAGAGGTCTCAATATCGCAAGCATGTTCAGCAGGCCGTGATTGTGTACTGCATGACTTTCATGTGATATTCCCAGTCGTATTCTAAAAAACAATGAACGAAGTGTTCCAGTAACCACATAAAGGTATTGGTTTTCGACCTTGGAAAGAAGGATTGAATCTGGGAGCAATATGTTGTCCATAGTGTATAAAGTTTCATCAGATCGACTAAGGAATGTCAGTTGCGTCCTTAATCCTAGACCAATTTCCCGTATGACCTCGAAAAGTAAATCGGTGTCGTATCGTATCTGCAGATGTATAACGACTACATAAAGCCGGGTCGCTAGGCCAATTACGGAAAACTCACTCTTTGTTGGAATGAAGTTATTTACTACCTTATACCAAGAGGATCCTTCGCACATCGGCAATATCGGAAGACTAATATTGCACCAAACTGTCGCCCAGTTTGTTTGCGGCGATCCTCTTTCAACGAGGTTCGGGCAAGAGACCGCTTTCCAACAACTCTGTAGGAGTTTCATGGTGAGGACGGGTCTCCATAAATTGTCAGCCTCTAAACAGCTCACCGCAAGATGACATAATTAATGCGACTAACACCAATAGGGAGTTCAAGAGTATCATGACGGCCACAGAAAAGTAAACTACACATGAATGTGTTTCTTGAGTTATTATCAAAAAAGGAAGACGCACATACTGCATCTGCGTCTTCTTCGTATGTCAGCTAGACACAACTCCCCAAAGAAACGAGGCTGTGTAACCACCTCATACCGTAAGCGAAAGATATGTCTTTTCCATAAGAAACGACCAGACGATTGCTGTAGTTTCTTCGTTATCATCGAGGTAAGCGGATGAACTTAGGTCACGTAATAAGCTTTGCATGGAACGTATGTATCCAGTATTCGGACTTTCTGGAGCAGAGTAAGAAAACGCCTTTCATGTTCTAGTATCGCTTTCTAATTTTTTTCGGTAACAGACTTCCAGTTGAGCGTCGCCATTTTGAGTGGACAACGATCAATAATGATACCGAGAGACGTATTCTGATCCACCACAATAGCCCATGGAACAACTGCGTCATCTAAACCTCGCAAAATTAGAATTGCGGAATAGAACTATCACATCATACACGTATGCAAGAACAGCTATAGTCCCTCCGGAAAGCGTCCAACGTTTCAACTGGGATGCTAGCATCAGAAGTAGGGAGTCCACAGACAACACATTGACAGCGGGCTTCTTTGAGAGACTCACTCCCCGACGGATATGTATTGGGGGTGTCAGTTGGCCTTTGACTACCACCGAAGCTGAAATACCCGTAAGCAGATTTGAGAGCACTCGCCGTGTGTCAGCAGTAAAAACAACTGCCTCCAGAATCTGAATGAAGAAGTCGTGATGAACACGATCAAATGCCTTATCAAAGTCTAGGAAAGCAAGGACAGAAGGGACGGACCTTATAGCAGCAACCGAAACCACGTCACGACACTCGACTACAGGAATAAGAATGGTACGACAAGATACGCAGCTTTGATGTTAGGCAATAATCATCTCCATCAGAGCCGACATCCTATTATTCACTGCCCTCGCCACAGTCTCATAAACAAGGATTAACGAAGTAATTGGGCGAAAGCAGTTAGGGGAAGCTGGTCCAGGACTTTTCTGGAGTAAAACAATTTTTCCCACTTTGAACGAGGTCTGCACTAATCTATCCAGTAACATTTCATTCAAAAGAGACATAAATGTTGCACACAATTGCGCCAAAAGCGCACATAGAATTCCTTGGGAAGTCCATTCAGACGAGGAGGTATTTGGGAGGGCTATCATACAATAAGTTTGTAAACTTCCTCAGGTTGAAACTAAGTTAAGAGCGTATCATTACGTTCAGGTGTAATTGTTGTATACAAGATGCTGACTAGTGAGTCGTAAGGCGTTGCGCTGGACGCATCGATGTCGTAGATGTCTACATACTACTTATTTGCGTAAGACACGCACTACATCAACTTGTTCCGATACCTTAGCCCATTATATGTCGTAGAGAATGAATACAAGCGCGTCGGCGACGGGACTGATGCCAAAGCAAATGATAAGAGGAAGTCAGTTCTTCCGTTACCAAAGACTGAGGTTTGGATCGCATTTTCAAATCTTCCATTTTTATTCTTTTCAAGGTTAAAAATTTTGCCTTTACACCTCAAACACCCATATTCGCAAAAGGGCCTGATCCGCAGCATCATAAAGTTCACTTACGATGGAACAGTAATATTCGTAAGTTCTCTGAAAGTATTGCGCTTTGGCAGCACAGAAAAGAATCAAAGTTTGCCTGAGCCTCGGCTTTGCCAACTGGGTCCACCGGTCAAGGATGGAAGAGTACTTCCAAGTGGACCGTAGAATACGCTCCCACACAGCTCGCGTCACATAATCGAGAGACGGATCTGCTAGGTGAGCGACGTTTAACATCCACGGAGCGCGAAACAGATTGGCTGGTTGCCGTTCTAGATTGAGGGTTTAGTCACAACAAAGTAATCCGTAAAGCAAGCTGCGATGACTTCAACATTAAGAGTGCAATCGCACTGGCAGTCTGATAAGTAAAATCTATCTAACCGGCTACTAGAAGTCGCAGTAACGTGAGTAAATGTAACTAACGTCGGGTATTTACATACGCAGACGTCTTGCAGGAGTAAAAGACGTACCAATTCATGTAATTCGCGACATAAAGTAAAATTTTCACCGATCTGTAGGACGCAACACACAGTTAAGATCACCACCCACCGGAATAACGGGAGGACTATTACACAAAAATATCCTCTTTATAAAAACACAGGTGATCCAATGCACCACCAGTGCCAGAAGGAGCATATAAAAGAACCAAGGTAAGATTAAAAAGTTGACAACATATGGCGATGCCAGAATCTAACATAACCACGTCAACAATAGGAATGCCTTATGAAAGAATAAGGGAGTCTCCACAGAATATTCGGGTGCTACATTAAAGATCACACGAAAATCAGGTAAGGAGAAATGCCTAAATAGCACCTCCTGTAAGAAAACGATGTCCGCACATGAATCATAAATGAACTGACGCAGCGAAGCCAATCGCAATTCTGATTCCACACGATTAACATTTAAGGAAAGGAACGTGTAGACTTGGGTCATTGATTACAGCTATACAGGGGTGCACGGAAAGTTCGAGTAGATTTAGGTAGACAGCTGAGAGTCAAGATCCATTGCGGAATCCAAAGGGGAATCAGAGGCATCGGGTCACCAGAACTTCCGTCATCGCAACCTTTTCTCTTCGATTTCTTACACGGCACCGCACGATCGGATTGTTTCTATCGGTTACGTGGGATGACGGCCTCTGAAGCCGGAGGTGTGGGAGAGGTCACAGGCAAAACTTCCTGCCCCTCAGGACTAGGGTCATGTAATGCTGTTGCAGTCACTAAGACGGAAGCATTCTGTGAGACTGCCAATGCTACAGGTGATACTTGGTCGCTAATTTTATTCTCCTTGGGAGTTGCTGTAGTCGGCAAATGCAGGAAACTGTCGGCGGGTAAAGAGGAAGCAGCAGGAAGACATTGCATCGTCTGAGACTGTAACGGAGGATACAAACACGAAGGTGGGTACTCCACTCCGGCCGGCCGTTGTGGCCGAGTGGTTGTAGGCGCTTCAGCCTGGAACAGCGCGACCGCTACGGTCGCAGGTTCGAATCTTCCTTCGGGCTTGGATGTGTGTGATGTCCTTAGGCCTGCCAGGGTTACGAGTGGTTTTAGGCGCTACAGTCTGGAACCACGCGACCGCTCCGGTCGCAGGTTCGAATCCTGCCTTGGGCATGTATGTGTGTGATGTCCTTACGTTAGTTAGGTTTAAGTAGCTCTAAGTTCTAGGGAACTGATGATCTTAGAAGTTAAGTTCCATAGTGCTCAGAACCATTTGATATCCTTAGATTAGTTAGGTTCAAGTAGTTCTACGTTCTTGGGGACTGATGACCTCAGATGTTAAGTCCCATAGTGCTCAGGGCCATTTGAACCATCTGAAGTCCGCTCCGTCTCCACACTCAGCTGTAACCACTTCGCGAACAGGAGGGACTTCTTCGCTCTCACCCTACCATGAATTGGAGGTAACATAGCATCGAGATGAGATTGGGACATAATCGATGCGGATGTGATTGGTGCAGAAGGGGCAGCCAAGTCCTTACCCTCACCATCTTTATTGCGACGTCGCTTGTTTGTTACAGGTTCTATCCTGGAGGCAATAGTATTCTGAACCTATCGCGGAGGTAGAGGCGGATATTTATTTACACGGCTATCAGAACTGACGTTTTGCTCATTACGATTGGAAGCAGGTCCGACGTCGGGAGTGGAAGGAACAAGATTAGCAACCATCAATATGCGACGCTGCACTAATGAAGCCCTTAATACAAAAGTACTCCGTGGGAATGACATCGAACGTATCCACTTTCATTACACAGGAAATGGGTTCCCTCTTGACCAGTATACATGACACGAACTTGGTATCGACACATTATTTAATTTGATGGAATATTACGTTTAACATGCATTTTCACGAAGAGAATTCCGATATAACAATGTTATCTGTGTTGAGTAGACTAACGTTCACGACAAACGTTGCTCACGTTACAGTAAGGGGTCAATATGTCTTTTACAAAGTTGTCATCAACTTGCGGCGGGAGGTTTAAACGCGAACATTGATTGCAATTGTAGCATCTGCGAGTGGCACTATATTAAAGGAATTATCGCGATGCTTGAACGGGACATGATAAGCATATTGCGACAGTAATCTTTCAACTTGAAAGAGATCCATAAATTTCAATTTAAGCACGTTCTCATATGCCTCAAAATAAGCGGTGTGGACCTGATTAGAGTTCACATAAATTGTGTCGACAAGCCAGTCCTAGATTCATAGAGACCCAGGTTGCACGTGTAGTGTTTTTTTTATCAAAAGTAAAGCTCATAGTACTTTTTCATGGGATACATGCGCAAACTATGGTAGCTATTGTGGATCTGTCGACGCCGCTGCAAGCAGACGAAGAGTGAGGCGAAGCAGAGGCGCTACGACTCACTCGCAAACAGAACAGCACTAACGAGGAAAACTCCACACAAGCGACGCTGGGGCAATTAAAATCAACAAGAACTTTCTCGCTTGGTGATCGAAGCGTGACTTACGCCATTCGGCCACATTGCTTAGTGTAACTGCAAGGACTATTGTAGAACGCCTGTCATCAGATTCAAATTCTCACTTAATTTACACACTACTGACGTAGTGCCTTTTCCTCATTATCTTTGTAACTCGTGGCATTTGGCACACTGAAGTGATCGTTTACCGTCCTAGCTTTAACTATGTGTGAGGTGTCCGTTCTTGCCGGCCGGAGTAGCCGAGCGGTTCTAGGCGCTCCAATCTGGAGCCGCGCGACCGCTACAGTCGCAGGTTCGAATCCTGCCTCGGGCATGGATATGTGTGATGTCCTCAGGTTAGTTAGGTTTAAGTGGTTCTAAGTTCTTGGGGACTGATGACCTAAGAAGTTAAGTTTCATACTGCTCAGAGGCATTTGAACCATTTTGTCCGTTGCGAAAGAAGAGACACCATTTGAAGCCGCAGTCAGTATGATTGCGGATGGCGCAGTGCTCAGAGCATCTGCATACTAAGCAGGAGATTCGGGTTCGATTTTAAGAATGTCACAAATTTTCAGCATTCACCCTCGATTGAAATTAATGACGTTTTTCCGCTATGTCTTTAATTCCTTCGTGGCTTATTCACATTGGCTGCAGGGTCAAAACTGTTCCTGTTCTTTCGTACATATGTGAAAGAAATGAACAACACAGCTGTACGACGGTCTGTGTTTTACATTGATTTGTATGTTGATATGTTCCGCTATCACGGCCAAGAGTTTCCTGTGCTTCAGCAGATGTGCGTCCCGACAGGACGCCAGTCAATGAAGTAAAGTCCGTGCTGTTTTCTTTTGGGCGGAGGAAGAGGTTATGTCTGTTAGCGCCAATACCAAACCACAAGTAAGAAACTAACTGCAGACCAATAGGGAGTAAAATTCCGGCAAATAACACTAAATCTGAGTGCCCTGCATGTCCGAGTTGGCTTCGCAAGGCAAGCGCACTGCTACCGGAAATGTTCTTAAAAGTACTCATCAAGTCCTGCTCTTCCCAAGTAGTAAGTGGTACAGCAATCTTCCTTTGCTCCCACATGTGAAATGACGATTTCCTCACCCGATGTACAGCCACCCGCTACTCCTTTTGTCTGGAAGCTAGCACAGGCACCGCACTGGCGTCATGCACTCATCCACGTTCTGCTCTTTAGGCGGTCACTCACCTTGTACGCTCGGAAAGGACTCCACGCTCCTGTGGCCAGCTTCAACTTTTCTTCTTGTCCGATATAGCGACAATCCTCTCCGCGAGCTCGGTGTACATGTGAAAGGCTCGAAAGTCACTTGTGCGTCCTCCTGGACACCACGCACGAATCAAAGAGCGTAATCGAGCATAATATCGACAATAGTGGGAACGGCTATGTCTATACTAACTCCTCCCTAGATAAGGAAAGCAAGTAGTTGTGGTTCACAGCATCGACGATGAACAAATGCTCATAGCTTTTATCGTACGCATTTTGGAACCCATGATTACTATATATTGTTTTCCCGTTGTGGTACGTAGCACTCCATCAAAATAAGGAAAGCAAGTAGTTTTGGTTCACAGCATCTACGATGAACAAGTGCTCATAGCTCTTATCATATGCATTTTGGAACCCATGATTACTGTATACTGTTTTCCTGTTGTGGTACGTAGCACTCCATCTGAAAGTTAGTCCGTGTGGTTCTTATAACCCTCCATATCATCATGGACATAAGAAGTCGCAGTCGACGCTATAGGACATGGAAGGGCCAGCACCTATCTAGACACTACCTCGATCAGAAAGATCCGTTTCACATACCTCGCCAAATCAAACCATCTGACCTGTCATTCTATATTATAAAGTTTGAATAATTCGTGAAGCGAATGTTCTTGCATTGGTTTGCAAATTAGTTTATAGTAATCAGCCAGAACATTATGACCACCTGCTTAACAGCCCGTCTGTCCAACTTTGGCAATGATAGCAGAGGCGAAACGTTGTGGCATGGAAACAATGAGGCATTGGCATGTCGCTGGAGAGTGTTGGCACCATATTGCATACACACGTCACCTAATTCCCGTAAATTCTGCGGAGGGAATGGAGGCTTTCAATCACATTCCAGATGTGTTGGATCGAAGTCACCTAATTCCCGTAAATTCTGCGGAGGGAGTGGAGGCTTTCAATCACATTCCAGATGTGTTCGATAGGGTTCAGATCTGGAGAGTTGGGAGGAGATAGCTTCAACCGGAAATCGCCATTGTGTTCCCCATACCACTCCATCATACTCCTGGTCATATGGCATGGCACATTATCATTTTGAAAAATGCTACTACCATATGTAAACACGATCGTCATGAAGGGGTGTAAGTAGTTTGCAACCACTGTTTGTCCGAGAAACACGAGATGGATTATGAGCGTACCAAGATCCTGGCTCAGACCTCTAAATATGGGGACAGCGTTATAAGGGAGGCTATCGAAATTCGCACCGGGGAAGATCTTATCAACCGAGATTGCGGCTACAATCTCAGCAAGGCTTGGGACCCGGCATTGAATGTAATTAAGAAGACTCTCAGCAAGAAGTACGAACTGGCGACCAGGGCGGACGTAGCAAGCACATCGACGCTACGACAGATTCCGACGCCCAAGTCTTCGCTACCGCTGGCGCGCGGGCGCGGACGGCGAAGAGAGCGGCCCACTGGGGGAGGGGATTTAAATCGGCCGCCCGCTCTCAGGAGCTCAGTTCGTCAGCGCACCTGACGATGGCAACATGTCTGATCGCCGAAATATTGTGCCCGTTGGACACTATGAACCGGCAGTATACCCGTGGACTGTTCGAGCAGTCCGCAACCAGTTTACAATACCTCTTGATCGTCATAGTGCTCCACTGGACCAACAGATACTCATGTGACTGTCCTCCAAAGCATAATGGAGGAAACCGCCACCTTTTATGTCTCCGTCCCGCCGTAGAGGGATCAAGGAGCAGATTCCCTGGAAGATGACGGATTAGCGCCCTCCCATTGGCGTGATGGAGAAGGTATCAGGATTCATCATACCGCGCAACGCTCTGCCATTGCACCAACGTCCAGTGACGTTGGTTACGTGCCCATTTCAGTAGGATTTGCCGAATTTGTGGTGTTAACATTGACACATGCATGGGTCCTTGGCTGCAGATGAGGAGAGTAACGGGGAGCGGTCGCCCAACCTCACGATGTCTAAACTTGGTTTCACTTTGTTTTCGCCACTTGTGGGAAACACTGACCACAACATTCCTCGTACGCCCGGTAGGTCGTGCAGTTTCCGAAATGGTCGTGCTGAGCCTTCGGGCAATCGGAATCTGTCCTCGGTCAAACTCGGTTAGAACCCGCACCTTCTCCCTTCTACACACGGACAGCACACTCACTGATGCTACATGCATCGTGCGTGTGTCTGACTAGCAGCCATTCCTCGTCTGGACGGATTTATATCAGTAGTAGGTCGGTGGTCATAATGGTCTGGCTGCTCACTGTAATCGTTTAATGAGCTATGAGCTGCATGATCATGTATGCCCTAACACCTCAAGATACAGCAATTTCATTAATCATTCTGTGCATACTAATCCATGGCGAAATCCCTCCAGTGACTGCCATCGGGAGGTATTAGAGATGAAATTAGCTCACGCTCCTTTTCTTTCTAGTACCGGCATATAACATAGAATTTCGGGCATAGGAACAGCCTGTAGTTCTTTGATGTTCGGAGATACGAACACGAATTAATCACCTGCCTTCCCCTAAATAAATTTTATATGTTTACAGTCTTTCAACGTCCTCAATAACTGTTAGTGCAGATCAGGATGCTTGGACACCAATCTACCAAGTTTATCACACACCTGTGTTCAGCTGTCTCGCTTTTAAAAATGCCGCTTTCTTATATACAGTCGATGTAAACAGACCATTTTGCATCTGGTCATTCTGTGTAGTAGCACGACGATAAAAATGTATTCAAGTACCATGTTAATTGCTTTGTGCTGTCTCGAGGTTTAGCAGTTTTTGCTACTTTTCTCTAGAAGTGTCGATAGTTTGATACAAAAGAGTACTTTAATAATTTTTGATAAAATTTTATATAATTTTTGATAAATTCTATGTTTACAGTCTTTCAACGTCCTCAATAACTGTTAGTGCAGTTCAGGATGCTTGGACACCAGTCGACCAAGTTTATTACGCATCTGTGTTCAGCTGTCTCGCTTTTAAAAATGCCGCTTTCTTATATACAGTCGATGCAAACAGACCATTTTGCGATACCAAAGAGTGCTTTAATCATTTTTTATAAAAGAACAGACATTGTTGATTTCCTCATAATTTATGGCATGTTGCATGTACTGCATTCTCTTTGCATCAATGCACTGCGTATGTATTATAATGGAGAGTGCTCTATGGAAAGATTGTTATGGATTTGTCCGCCAAGCAAGCTGTATTTGTTTAATCCTGTATTTGGATTATTCAATCTGCCAAAGTATAGTTATTAGAATATTCATTATTTTACAAGATTAAAACTGCAGAGAATCGGGTTATTACGTAAATCAATTTATCAAAAGCCGGCATTAATTAAAATCATATATTGTGTTTTAATTAGATCTCATCCTTCAGAACTGATACCAAAAGACATGTGAGTTCTCTCGTGTTGTGAGGTGTATGCAATAAACAGTCAAATAAGAAGCAGTAACAAATGTTATTCTGTATTTATTTCACAGTACGGAGGAAAAGTATTCACACCTTGTGCCCTGAGTAAACAAAAATAAGTGTACCATTATTTGTAATGTTTTTGTGAATAACTTACTTCCAGCTAACTACATAATTAAAAATGGGCAGCTTTAGAGATTAACTTTTGTTACAAGAACTGCCATAGTTATACCAACATTTGTGTATGTGTATTTTTTAGCCTGACTTACATGTCCAGTTAAGGAGACAGTGTACGTCAAATTCGATGAAATTTGTCATTTTGTGTTTTCTATTGCATAATGTACATTGGACTTAGCTGACGATTTTGGTATATCGTACATTAAAAACAGGAAATTTTAAGGTCTTCAATAACATTTTGAAAGGTGACATGTGACTGACAATTTTCACCACTTCGCATACACTGCCATCTTTGAACAGTCATATCTTGGGAACTTCACAGTCAAGAAGACAATTACGTCTCAGATGTTGACATTACGAACAATCAAATTAATCCTTTTTTGCCATTAATTTTGCTTCAAAGCAGTGAGATACCTTGTGATTCCTGTAGTGAACTTGCTTAAGATGTTCTTTCATACTTTAATAATTGACTAAGCGTAAAAGTATGTGTAAGAAACGCAAATTAGCTTGTAACAGATATGTGAGATCAGATTTGCGTCTGAAGTATTAGAAAAGGCATGTCGAACAGTAAAAGAAACCGGAATAATGTTACTGAAATGATCTACACTCCTATCGCACCCAAAGGAGAGTACATTAAATGAGCTTGACAGTGGTAAAACCGATATGAATCAGTGCACACTGATTCGGAATACTGTGCACGGCAGAAAAGTCGACTGGTACACGTACAAGTACTGTGTCATACTATGCACCATTCCATATTGTTTAATTGGCTAATATTTATCTCTGCTGCTGTACATGTTTGCATGTCACTGCTAGAAAGTATCAAGAAACAACCTTCAAGTGGTTTGACTTGGCAAATTTTGCGGGTACGGCGATGGAGGGTATGATTGGGTACATAGTGCAGTAGTGATGCTGAATAAATCCGTCTGTGATGCTTATTAAATACGTCCATGTAGAGTGTATATTTTCCATAAATTCGTTCTGAGATAAAGGGATAGTGTCACAGCTAAATGTAGCATCCAGTCAATCATTAATGATACTGATGAGTCAGAAACATTGATCCTGAGAACTGAGAAAACGAATTTAGTAAGGGAGAATATATATCCTCATGAAGCAATGGATGCGCTGTCCGCCGCCGGTATCTGAGTGGTCAGCGCGACAGAATGTCAATCCTAAGGGCCCGGGTTCGATTACCTCCTGGGTTGGAGATTTTCTCTGCTCATGGACTGGGTGTTGTGTTGTCCTAAACACCATCATTTCATCATTTCAGTCAAGAAGACAATTACGTCTCAGATGTTGACATTACGAACAATCAAATTAATCCTTTTTTGCCATTAATTTTGCTTCAAAGCAGTGAGATACCTTGTGATTCCTGTAGTGAACTTGCTTAAGATGTTCTTTCATAGTTTAATAATTGACTAAGCGTAAAAGTATGTTTAAGAAACGCAAATTAGCTTGTAACAGATATGTGAGATCAGATTTGCGTCTGAAGTATTAGAAAAGGCATGTCGAACAGTAAAAGAAACCGGAATAATGTTACTGAAATGATCTACACTCCTATCGCACCCAAAGGAGAGTACATTAAATGAGCTTGACAGTGGTAAAACCGATATGAATCAGTGCACACTGATTCGGAATACTGTGCACGGCAGAAAAGTCGACTGGTACACGTACAAGTACTGTGTCATACTATGCACCATTCCATATTGTTTAATTGGCTAATATTTATCTCTGCTGCTGTACATGTTTGCATGTCACTGCTAGAAAGTATCAAGAAACAACCTTCAAGTGGTTTGACTTGGCAAATTTTGCGGGTACGGCGATGGAGGGTATGATTGGGTACATAGTGCAGTAGTGATGCTGAATAAATCCGTCTGTGATGCTTATTAAATACGTCCATGTAGAGTGTATATTTTCCATAAATTCGTTCTGAGATAAAGGGATTGTGTCACAGCTAAATGTAGCATCCAGTCAATCATTAATGATACTGATGAATCAGAAACATTGATCCTGAGAACTGAGAAAACGAATTTAGTAAGGAAGAATATATATCCTCATGAAGCAATGGATGCGCTGTCCGCCGCCGGTATCTGAGTGGTCAGCGCGACAGAATGTCAATGCTAAGGGCCTGGTTCGATTACCTCCTGGGTTGGAGATTTTCTCCGCTCAGGGACTGGGTGTTGTGTTGTCCTAAACACCATCATTTCATCCCCATCGACAAGTCGCCGAAGTTGCGTCGCATCGAAAGACTTACACCCGGCGAACGGTCTACCCGACGGGAGGGCCTAGTCACACGACATTTTTAATGGATACGCTAGTGTAAGTGAATATTAATGAGCTGAAGTAGCAAGGAGCAAGAAACGAACATGTAGTAAGGACACTGGCGAGAAATTACGAAATGAAGTACGCAGCATACGTCGTAGCATACATCGTTACGCCTATGTATACGTAGAACGAATGAGAGAGGATCTGAATTGGCCTAAAGTATATAAGGAGACGAATCTCGACTAGTCTTCGGCTATAAGAAAGCGCATCAGACAATGAAAAGATTTCAGTAGGTCAGTTTACTCGCATATTTACACCAATGTTTAACAAAGGGAATGTTAGAAAATGTGAAGAGGTCGATGTATACTTCCAGAACGTCAGGTGTTACAGAAACCAGTCAGCAGTATTGCGCACCTGTTAGGAAATTACTGAGCAAGTATTTCAGTTTCCTGGGTTCCATGATCTAGTAATGATTCTAAGAGTAAATATGAAAGGTTCCCATGTCGACGTGCTGATACTACTTTTCTTCATGTAAAGTAATATTGTCACGTTGATGTCTTGTCTACAGAGTGACGTAAGTAACTAGCATGAAAAGGATTTTTCTAAATAACTGACGACTCATTCGACTCACGCAACTTTGTATGCATCGAGATGCGGATGCTGTTCGGGCAGTGTGAAAAAGAACCTAGAAATGGTTGTAGATCAAGCAGTCTTTGGCAGGATCTGAGATTGTATTTAGGCAATCACGTATGGTAACTATATTTTACGACAAGTAATGATTTATAATTTTTGCTAGACGAAGTATCCTCTTTCAAATTATTTTGTGTGTGTGTGTGTGTGTGTGTGTGTGTGTTTTGCAATACATAGCCACAAATGCAATAAGTTCTTTTGATTGTTAAATCAATGCACTTCATCTAGAACAGCCTGAACTAAGGCATAATATCGTTTTTAATGCGCACTCATTATACATAGGGTTTATTGTTTAAATTTTTCACGGTTTTGTGTAGAAATCAGACTGACATATGTATTTTCATGTACATCTGCAGGCATCGCCAGTGCCACATCAATCAAGACACGAGGTAAATGAATTTAAGAATAAGTACTTTAGTCAGGCAGCGTTTCTTGACGGAAAATAGTCACCACGAAAGTAGGATGACATTCTGAGTAACTCATTAAACCACGTAGTGGAAAAATGGGCAGCAAAAACTGACCAAACGGAATCAGCAGAAAGACAGATCACTGAACCAATTAACGTTCAGAGTAGGTATTCAGTTAGACACCCTATTGCGATGCGGTAGGTAAAGAGAATTTAAATAAATATTAATGTAGTCAAAGAAGCTGGTACCTAGACATCACACAATAATAGAAATCATGCAGGCCTTAACCTAAGCTATGAAGTCGGACAATGAAGAATATAATCAAACGATTTGTTTTTCCAAGATGATATTGAAATTAGCTATTATCCGACTGCTCAGCACTGAAGTTTCTGCTTATTAAGCCACTAGTGCCGTTTGTCGTTTTAATAACTTAAAACGTTGCCGGATCTACCCGTGGCAACGAAATATCTTCCGCAGTCACTACCCAGACCCTATTTTTTTTTCCAAGATCGTGAAATGACGACGATGTAGGTGCGTGGCTACAACAATAATGATTTAACTAGTGAACTAATATAAATTTACATTCTTTATACCACCAAAGACTGTTCCGAAATCGTCACGTTACGTTGAACATTTAATTGTGCAGATTATGAGATTTCGGGAGTGGATGTCTTTTTTTGTTTTGTGCTTGTTACAAATGAAAGAAACGGTGTCTATTTCCTGGTCTTGTGTAGAGTCACTGATGACAGCGAACGAGGCAATGCACGGGTAGACATTACACAGCATTGGTAATGCACTATCACATTTTATACTTTTAACTGTTGAAATAGCTATTGTACTTTGCCTTACCCGAAAAGTATGTTACTTTAGGCCTTTCAACACAGCAGATGCAAGTCCTACTCCTAGAACACTCAAGTTTTGTCTGTGACTAATAACAAAGATGTTTAGTTCCCTCAATTGCCAGTGTCACATATTTTGTCAAATATAAATCAGTTCATTTCGTGGACAAAGAATGTACTGCTTAATGAGCATCATCTTAGTAGTAGGTACGTGCACATTATATTCACAGATGTAGAAATATTTCGTAGCGTGTTAACACTAACTAAAGATACCACATCTCTTCAGGATGATGATATAATTGTGGCCAGGAAAATCTTGCCTCATTCATTACTTATACAATAAAATATTTCTATCATGTTCAGTTAGATGAAAACCATACATACGGAAGAAAGTGAGTAAAAAGTTTGTTATTTCAGAATGAGAGCTTCACTCTTCAGTGGATTGTGCGCTGATATAAAACTTCCTCCAGATTCAAACTGTATGGCGGATCGAGATTTGAACTCGCGACCTTTGCCTTTCGCGAAAAAGTTCTCTACCATCCGAGCGACCCATGCATGACTCACGACCTGTCTTCACAGCTTCAACACCGCTAGTACTTTCAAAACTTCACAGAAGCTCTTCTGCAGACCTACAGGCTTAACTGGCGGAACTGAAGCTGTGAGAACGCGTCGTGAATCGTACTTGGGTAGCTCAGGTGGTAGAGTACAAGGCAACGGTCCCGATTTCGAGTCTCGGTCCGGCGCACAGTTTTAATCTGCCAGGAAGTTTCAGATTGTTATTTAAAAGTAATCGCCTTAACTGTTAATACCGATACAAGACGGTCAATGCCTATATGGGAAAATGTTCCTGTTGCCTATGGAACCATGATTGTACCCAACTGTGCGTCTCTTCGTCCGAAGTAAATCATCGCCCACGAACGCCTTTCTTCAGGAATTCAAAAATATGGAAATCGCACCTAGAGAAACAGGGACTGTATGGAGGATATCTAAGGGCAGTAAAGCGAAACTTCTACAGCGTAGTGGAAACAACCTTAGCAATGTATGGACGGGCATTTTATTGGCAGGATGCTTCGACTAAATTTCTGAAGTTTTGCTGGGAATCCCTTCCACATCTTCCATGCAGCTTCGATCTCTGCGAATGGGATGTCCATATTTTTGGAACCCTGAAGGAAGACATCGTTGACCTTCGATTTCCTCTGGACGAAGAGGGACGAAGAAATGCGCGCCTGGATTGAATTATGCTTCCACAGGCAAACTCACATATTTTCCTTGAAGACACTGAACGTCTTTGTCATAGTATTTTCAGATAATTAACAGTTCAATGATTAACAGTTTACTAACTTTCAGCGTCTGTCTCGTTTTAATTTGGCTGCCCCATATATCTATTAATTATTTGTTCATTATGGAGATAATAGGTGCTGTTCACATGCTGTCATTAACCAAACTAACCATTCTGTCGAAAGAACATGCTCAGAAGTCGTAAATATTAAGAAAAGAAATTCACATTAAGCCATGGAAATTATAGCGACAACATTCGATCCTTAGTTGTTAGTTTACAGACAGACGATCTAAATAATATCATTTTCTCCACAACCTGCTTCAGTACCAAATCGTTTACTTGGTACTTCTTGAAGATTTGCTTCGAAGGACAGAGTACTGCAAAATAAAAATTGAAGTACCTCAAAGGTAACTAACTACACCATGTGATCAAAAGTATCCGGACACCTCAGAAACACACGTTTTTCATATTAGATGCATTTTGCTGCCACGTACTGCCAGGTACTCCGTATCAGTGACCTCAGTAGTCATTAGACATCGTGAGAGATTAGAATGGGGCCCTCCGTGGAACTCACAGTTTCCGAACGTGGCCAGGTGATTGGGTGTCACTTGTGTCATACGTCTGTACGCGAAATTTCCACACACTTAATATCCCTAGGTCCACTATTTCCCATATAATACAGAAGTGGAAACGTGAAGGGACACGTACAGCACAAAATCTTGCAGGCCGACCTCGTTTGTTGACCGACAGAGACAGGCGACAGTTGAAGGTCATATTGTGCAATAGGCAGACATCTACCCAGACCATCACGCAAGAATTCCAGACTGCATCGGGATCCACTGCAGGTACTATCACAGTTAGACGAGAGGTGAGAAAACTTGGATCTCATGGTCGAGCGGCTGCTCATAAGCCATACATCACGCCGGTAAATGCCAAACGACGCCTCGCTCGGTGTAAGGAGCGTGAACATTGGACGATTAAACAGTGGAAAAACCATGTGTGGAGTGACGAATCACAGTACACACGTGTAGATCCGATGGCAGTGTGTGGGTATGGCGAATTCCCGGTGAACGTCATCTGCCATCAAGTGTAGTTCCAATAGTAAAGTTCGGAGGCGTGGTGTTATGGTGTGGTCGTGTTTTTCATGGAGTAGGCGTGCACCCCCTTGTTGTTTTGCTTCGCACTATCACAGCACAGGACTACATTGATGTTTTAAGCATTTTCTTGCTTCCCATTGCTGAAGAGTAATTCAGGGATGGCCATTGCAACTTTCAACACGATCGAGCACCTTTTCGTAATACACGGCACTGCGGCGGAGTGGTTACAAGACAGTAACATCCCTTTAATGGCCTGTCCTGTGCAGAATCCTGACCTGAGTCCTATAGAACACCTTTGGGATGTTTTGGACGCCGACTTCGTGCCAGGCCTCACCGACCAACATTGACATCTCTCCTCAGTGCAGCAGTCAGTGATGAACGGACTGCCACTCCCCAGGATACCTTCCAGCACCTGACTGAACGTATGCCTGCGAGAGTGGAAGCTGTCATCAAGGCTGAGGGTGTGCCAACACCATATTGAATTCCAGCATTATCGATGGAGGACGCCACGAACTTGTAAGTCATTTTCAGTGAGGTTTCTGGATACTTTTGATCATATAGTGTAAATCGTTCCCCTATCACTTGAAATAAGTTCTAATAGTATTATCTTCCTTATGCGATGAGACCGCAAGGAAAAGGCCTTCTGTAAAGTGTAATAACAAAATCATAAATATCACGTTTCGTTACGAAAACTGTCGTATTATTGTTTCAGTATATTTTCACATACTTTTCTCTTGTAAAGTCGTTGCAATTTCGACGAACGTAGTTCTTAATCAAAATTCATAACCTAATAAAATACATCCATGTAAAAAATTCATTTTTGATGCCAGTTTCTGCTTTCTCGATTGCTTAATATACTGCCATTGCCTCAGAGAGATACAAAGTAATCAACACTTTCTCCTGTCCTGTAGTAGGAAGTACAAATAGTTTCCATCGGATCCATGAAATGACATAACAAGGGAAAACCTAACAGTATTATTATAATTATTAGTTTATTCATACTATGTTACTTAATTTGTTGTGAAAGAGATCTGGCATTATAATATCAGACCGCCCAATCGAGTGACCAAACAATTAATTGAAATCGTTCTATCTGTTTATTATGTCGCATTTTTTGATATCGGTTAGTCTTTCTGGTCGATTTATACGTTAACGTCTTCCTCCCAAACAAAAATGATTGCACGAAACGAAGGGCAGGTTCCAAGAAAGATACCTCAACAGGAAACTATGTTTTTGCTTGGTTTCAGTTAATCACGAAACTGGGGCACTACAAAATTGTCGTGGAATTGAAGTATTTTTGTGGGGTTGAAACACCGATTTTTAACACAAGGAGTGATGTTTAAGAAATCGAGTAGCCAGAACTAAAATTTATGAGGTACTTGTTAGGTTTAAAATACGGTGAAGAATGATAATATATGTTAACAGGAAATGAGTAAATTAATTCAAATTAAAATTTATTTAAATACAGGGGAAAGAAAACTAACAAGAAACACAATACACAAAAACGTTTTGCGAGAAAATTTGCGACTGTACCAAGATGAGAAATCCAAGAAGAGCAGAAGCAGCTGGCCCTACGAGAGGGAAACAATCTTACCTCGCTCAGGGCAATGCTAAAAGAAAATTTTGGTATGTGCTTTACTAAACAACGAATTGTAAAAACGACTTCGAATTTGTAAAGAGGTTTCACTCCCTTGCCGATGATCGTGAAATGGACTTTAAATTTTAACTATTGCAGAGTGAAATGGTTGGTACTACAGATTTTTGCTGGTTGTAGATTTCCTTCTCCTTGCATTTAGAAGATGGTGGAAAAGTAAGCTTTTCCGTGTGGTTATTCATACGCACAGAACACTTTAAAGAGTTTCAGATAAGAACACAGTAATTCAGTGTATATTGCTTTAGAAGAAATAATTATCTGAAGAAAGTGATTAAGCTTTATGTAGGTACATATATTTGCTTCACCAGCAAAGAACAAGCATTTAACAACAAGAGTGTCTTCTAAGGGTAAGCTAAATTCCAGGTATAAGTAAGCCAATACGTTTGTTCCTGTGTAGCACATTTTGACGACTTCTAAGAGACTAAATTTTAATTTAATAAATATACAGAAATTAAAAAAAATTAAACTAAAAAGATTCTGCTGACGATCTTATTCGGCTTTGGGAGAATATCACACCATTACATGCAATATGATTACACTTACAGGAATGTGCCGCGTAAATCGCAGCATGTCTTGATTCCTATCCCAATCACGCAGCCGCTTCTGCAGTGCTCTCGCGTTGGCGCTTGGACAGGGGGCACTGCCGGTGGCCTTGTAGCACTGCTGCCGCCGCTCAGAGCGAGTGATGGGAGCAGGGAGTCCTGCGCTGACTAGCTCTCAAGTCGGAGTCTTGGACTGACCAGCAGGCAAGCCGAACAAAGGAATCAGGCATTGGACTGTTAGTGGGGGCATGCGATGCACTTCATTCTGGTGGTGGCAACTGATGGCCGCTCGAAGTTGTCTTGCAGTCAGTGGGGGCTGTTACTCGCACAGTGCGTGCCATAATCGGGACTGTGAGCGCAGTTCGTTGGTTGTCCGTGGAGCAGATTCAGCCAGTGAGTTGATGGTGCCCCAAGCGTGGGAAACCGTCTCAATGCTGTTAGATCAAGGATCTGCTACGCCTCACTGACGGACATAGTGAGACGTGGCCGCTGTATGGACACAGTCTAGAAGGACGGACATTTTTTTCTTTTTCCCGGAAGACAGGACTGCGATTTCAGTGGAGATGCAAACAGAGGTATCCACATTACAATAGCGCCAAAAACAGGGAATTTAGTGACTAACTGCAGTGATTCGAGTATGAAATTTTTACTCTGCAGTGGAATATGCGCTGACGTGAAACATCTGACAGATTAAAACAGTGTGCTCACGAAGACTCGAGCTCGCGAACTTTGCCTTTCGCGGGCTAGTACTCTACCATTTGAGCTACCCAAGCACGACTCACGACCCGTCCTCGCAGCTTCATTTCTGCCAGTATCTCGTCTCCTACCTCCCCAACTTCACAGAAGCTCTCCTGCGAACCTGGCAGAACTAGCACTCCTGGAAGAAAGGATATAGCGGAGAGATGGCTTAGCCACAGCCTGGGGGATGTTTTCGGAATAAAATTTTCACTTTGCAGTGGAGTGTGCGCTGATGTGTAACTTCCTGGCATATTAAAATTGTATGCCGAACCGAGACTCGATCTCGGGACCCTTGTCTTCCGTGGGCAAGTGTTCTACCATATGAGGCAAAGGTCCCGAGTTCGGGTCTCGGTCCAGCACAAAGTTTTAATCTGCCACGATCTTTAATATAAACATCTCTGTTATTATTCTGTATTAATAAAAGCTTCGCTATCCCAGGAGTTGATAAATTTCCCAGATTTCGGTGGGTATGAGAGTGAAAGCTCATCGCTCCTCCCTGGGTGTCCTAGACACGCGTTACTGTTAGTCATATTTATAAAGTCCAAGAGAGATGGAGTTGTAAGGAAGTAACTTTCGTAGCTTCCTATACTTAGTCTGTTGAGCAACTGGTACTAATGAGGCAGCCTTTGTCTTTCAAAGGAATTATAGTCTTTGTTGTTAAGAGGAACAATTAAGGCGAAATATCAGAGCAGTTAGTTTTGACCAGCGTTTTACGGATCTATGCCGAGAACTGCCTGGATCTTATAACCATCTTTGCAGTAATGAAATGCTGCATTCAGATAGTTGGTTGGTGAGTCTGTAGGCTGTGGCTGACATATTTCAGTTTGTCCATCTCCAAACCTATGTCAAAATGACATGTATGTGATATTACAAAGTAAAGTTCTCCGAGACAGTAAGCACTGCTCACGATAAAAGCGCAGAAGAAATTCAGGCGTTGTCTGTCTAATACAAATTTTTAAAATATTTGATCCACATGCCAACTATAAATATTAGTTTCTCCCTTGTAATACAGGTTTGCGAGGGACCACACACCATCAGAGTGACTATATTCCTTTGGGAACATTTTGTTTTGTATACGTAATGTCACTTGCCCAGGTAAACAACATTGTCAAAATGTCACCATACACTTTCACCTTAGCTATAACGTCATAGTCAAGGCATCACATGCCAAACAACCAAAACGGCACTAAAATATAGACTTTCACGGCCGCAAATATCATGTCCATTATAATTATCCGGGCTGTTATGCCGTGGTCGGTTGATGAATTCTGTGTCGATTCCCAACGTTTCGTCTCAGACTGCGGGAGGCATCTTCAAGGGGGTCCGTAGCTCAATGGAAGGTCCCACACAACCACTGGCTCGCTACTGACTGCCGCTATATTCCGTGTCCGCACGCTCCCACGCCGCGGCGTGACGTCACGTGTTTTGAAAACGTCAGTGCAATTGGCCGCTGTCCGTCGCCGTCGAACGCCGTTGCCATCACCCAGTAGTGGGCGGGTGGTAGACATCTTCTTTAACACCGGCATCCATATGCCGTTTAATTTCACACCCTCCTCCTTACGGTTGAAATTATTTGGGTTAGCGATTTCGATTGCCTCCCTGTAGAGCCTTTCGTAATATCCGCTTGTGGCCGCTAGTACTTGCGTCTCCTCGAAACGAATATTGTGGTTCCCTGGCTGGAAAGCATGCTCCGCAAAAGCTGATCGTTCCGTTTCTCCTCCTCTGCAATTTCCCTTATGCTCTTCCAAACTTTTAGAAACAGTTCTTTTAGTGGTACCCACATAAACATCACCACAGCTGCATGGGATCCTATACACTCCAGCTTTTTCCAGTGGTTTGGAGGCGTCCTTGGCAGGCTTAAGGTATTCCTGTATCTTCCTGGTGGGCTTGTAAATTACGGTAATATTCCGCTTCGTCAAGATCCTCCCTATTCTTTCCGTTACATTTTTAACAAACGGCAGGAAAACCTTAGATTTTGCAGTTGCCTGTAGGTCAGTATGATTTCTGCGTGGCTGCTTCAACGCAAGTTTCATTTCGGCGGACGAATATCCGTTCTTCATTAGTGCATTGTGGAGATGTTCCATCTCAGCGTCGAGCAACTCAGGTTCACAAATATTTCTAGCTCTGTCCGCTAACGTCTTGATATCACCCGCTTCTGTTGTGGGTGGTGGTTCGAATCCCGGTGCAAATAACGGTCCGTGTGCGTGGGTTTGCGGTATACTGAATGGCCCAAACTACCATTTTCGTTTCTAAAAACAAGCACATCGAGGAAATGTAACTTGCCGTCTACCTCCTCCTCCATTGTAAACTGAATTCTCGAGTTTATACTGTTCAGATGTTCGTGGAACCGGCTTAGTTCCTCCCTACCACGTCTTCACAGCTCAAACGTGTCATCCACGTATCGGAACCATACCTTTGGTTTTTTGCTGGCAGTATCTAAGGCCTATTCTTCGAATTTCTCGATAAAGAATTTGCAATTACGGGACTTATGGGGCTTCCCATAGCCACGCCATCCGTTTGCTCATAAAACTGTTCATTCCACCTGAAGTATGTGGTCGTCAAACAACACTTTAACAGTTCTGAAATATCGGCAGGAAAAATTCGATCCAGCTGTTCCAATACATCATTAAGTGGAACCATGGTAAACAGCGATACCACATCGAAGCTGACCAATCTGTCCTCCGGCTGAACCACTATGCCATTCAATCTGCTTATGAAATGTGTCGAATTCTTTATATAAGAGTCCGAACGGCCCACATGTGGTTTTAGCAGCGTAGTCAAAAACTTGGCTAACGAGTAGGTGGGCGAACCAATGGCACTTAGTATCGGTCTTAATGGCACATTTTCTTTATGAATTTTGGGCAATCTATAAAGCCTCGGTGGTAGCGCAACCGAATTGCAGAGACCCTTCTGTACACTCTCTTCAATTGAGGAAATTTTTATTAACCGCGACACAGTTCTGAGAACGCTGTTAGTGGGATCCTTATTCAGCTTTCTATATGCTTGCGGATCCAGTAGATCAGTAATTTTAGTCCGATAGTCGGCCACATCCATAACCACCGTTGCGCTTCCTTTGTCAGCTGGGAGAACCAAAATACTATCGTCGTCATTCAGGAGTTTTAAAGCTCTTCTCTCACCCACAGTTATATTACTTTTCGGCGGTTTTGCATTGGATAATATTCTTACTGTTTCTATACGGATTTCTTTAGCTGTTACAGAATCCACACTGCGAATTCCTGCTTCTACACTGGCTATAATTTCTTCCGTGGGCACAAAACGTGGACTAACAGCAAAATTTCCTCCCTTGGCAAGCACAGATGTCTCATCGTCAGATAACGAACGTTTGGACAAATTCATAACGGTCTGGGAAACGTCTAAATGCCGAACAGCCTGATTAGGTAGCAAATTATCAAACTTCTTCTTCTGTCTACTAGACGTTGTCAACATACGCTTCCCCATGGTATCATGCAGTAATCTATCAATTTTATCCCAGTCACCGCTGCACAGTTTATTACTGATCGTAATATGGAGAGACATTCACTTACAGTTTGTGCTTGCCAAGTCCTGTCGGGTCTGCTGAATGCGCTCTCGTAGTAAGGCCTCCTCAGTCCGTTTGAAAATGCGTTGTGCCTTTCCCGAATAGAACAGTCGCTTTATCTTCAGAAACTTCGGTATAACGCCGACGGCTCTGCAACGAGACAGGAATGTGAGGGAACACAAAAGCTGCACTCTCTTCTTCTGGAGTCCTTCCAGGCGTCGCACTTCTCTTGACATCTCCTCCCCGTAGAGGCGTCTGATAGAGGCGCTACCACCGAGGCTTTATGGATTGCCCAAAATTCATAAAGAAAATGTGCCGTTAAGAGCGATACTAAGTGCCATTGGTTCGCCCACCTACTCGTTAGCCAAGTTTTTGACTACGCTGCTAAAACCACATGTTGGCCGTTCGGACTCTTATATAAAGAATTCGACACATTTCATGAGCAGATTGAATGGCATAGTGGTTCAGCCGGAAGACAGATTGGTCAGCTTCGATGTGGTATCGCTGTTTACCATGGTTCCACTTAATGATGTATTGGAACAGCTGGATCGAATTTTTCCTGCCGATATTTCAGAACTGTTTAAGTGTTGTTTGACGACCACATACTTCAGGTGGTATGAACAGTTTTATGAGCAAACGGATGGCGTGGCTATGGGAAGCCCCCTAAGTCCCGTAATTGCAAATTCTTTATCGAGAAATTCGAAGAATAGGCCCTAGGTACTGCCAGCAAAAAACCAAAGGTATGGTTCCGATACGTGGATGACACGTTTGTGCTGTGAAGACGTGGTAGGGAGGAACTAAGCCGGTTCCAATAACATCTGAACAGTATAAACTCGAGAATTCAGTTTACAATGGAGGAGGAGGTAGACGGCAAGTTACATTTCCTCGATGTGCTTGTTTTTAGAAACGAAAATGGTAGTTTGGGCCATTCAGTATACCGCAAACCCACGCACACGGACCGTTATTTGCACCGGGATTCGAACCACCACCCACAACAGAAGCGGGGTGTTATCAAGACGTTAGCGGGCGGAGCTAGAAATATTTGTGTACCTGAGTTGCTCGACACTGAGAAGGAACATCTCCAAAATGCACTAATGAAGAACGGATATTCGTCCGCCGAAATAAAACGGCGTTGAGGTAGCCACGCAGAAATCATACTGACCTACAGGCAACTGCAAAATCTAAGGTTTTCCTGCCGTTTGTTAAAAATGTAACGGAAAGAATAGGGAGGATCTTGACGAAACGGAATATTACCGTAATTTACAAGCCCACCAGGAAGATACAGGAGTACCTTTAGCCTGCCAAGGACGCTCGCAAACCACTGGAAAAAGCTGGAGTGTATAGGATCCCATGCAGCTGTAGTGATGTTTATGTGGGTACCACTAAAAGAACTGTTTCTAAAAGTTTGGAAGAGCATAAGGGAAATTGCAGAAGAGGAGATACGGAACGATCAGCTGTTGCGGAGCATGCTTTCCAGCCAGGGAACCACAATATTCGTTTCGGGGAGACGCAAGTACTAGCGGCCACAAGCGGATATTACGAAAGGCTCTACAGGGATGCAATCGAAATCGCTAAACACCCAAATAATTTCAACCGTAAGGAGGAGGGTGTGAAATTAAACGGCATATGGATGCCGGTGTTAAAGAAGATGTCTACCACCCGCCCACTACTGGGTGATGGCAACGGCGTTCGACGGCGACGGACAGCGGCCAATTGCACTGACGTTTTCAAAACACGTGACGTCACGCCGCGGCGTGGGAGCGCGCGGACACGGAATATAGCGGCAGTCAGTAGCGAGCCAGTGGTTGTGTGGGACCTTCCATTGAGCTACGGACCCCCTTGAAGATGCCTCCCGCAGTCGGAGACGAAACGTTGGGAATCGACACAGAATTCATCAACGGACCACGGCATAACAGCCCGGATAATTATAATGGACAACCAAAACGGCAGTAAGCTCTGCTCCTCTCATCCCAACACGAACCTGTATTGTACCGAGCACACATTATGTTTACATCTAAAATACGTAAAAACACACACACATACACACACACACACGCACACACACACACACACACACACACACACACACACACACACATTCACACACAATGGTAATGTGAAGCATCACACTGTTAATTCACCTTCTAAGACGTAAGTCAAAAACTACATCAGAGACATGTATAATGTTTAGGCCCTGTCTCAAAATTTTATATCCATATTTCAAATATGTTATGGATGTAAGTTAGAGTAAATCCTAGTCTAGCATGTTTGTTATACAGCGACTCAAGATTTATGTCAAATGTCATAACATCATTTTCATGTCTAAAATATCTGCCAAGATACGTAAAGGTCTAATTTACTGTATCTGCGCATCTAAATTGTTCCATAACTGTACAGAACACTTGTTCTCTGCTAAAATAAAATGCGTAACATGCAGCTGACATTCCACCGAAGGTCTAAATGAGACTTTGCACAGAAATGTACCTGACCGTACACGACTTTAGTGGGGATGAAAATATCAACACCCGCAATGTTTATGTGAAGCATCACATCACAACTTTATTTTCATGTTTGAATGTCCATCAAAATACATAAAGAGTGCTAAGTTACAATGCTTCCTTGTTCAAATTTCTCTACAATAAACTAGCTGAAAATTGTCTCCTCAAGCTGTGACTTGTTCCAAGAAGCAGAAGTTGTTAGTGCATTGATGTCACAGTCATCAAGTTAAGAGTGTTCCAGAAAGCAGATTTGTGACATCGCATGAGAAAGTCAATACCCTATACATGTCAGATGCCTCACACCGTTTACTACGACTTCATGGCGTTACATTCAGTGCACTGGCATTGACTACATGATGTCAAAGTCAATGGCAGTGGCTACATACTGATTGGATGTTTTGTTTTAGCCCTAGCATTACCAAGGGGGGAGGGATTCCTCTGACTCAATATTTATATGTTGTATACATGTTGTTTGATACATAAACTTGAAATCGAAGCTAATTGTTTATTACTGCATTCACAATTGGATGATTATAGAATTTGTATATTAAAATTAATTGAAATTCATTTATTTGATTTTACTCTCCATGGGCCTTAGGAGCCCCTTCGCTTCCTCCCCCCTCTGTAGTACTGACATGCCTGGGATAGATTGAAAAGAGCTGTTTATGGATGAAGTGACCTACCAACCACTCTGAGGGATGTATACCGAATCGCCGTTGACGAGTGGGACAATCTGGACCAACAGTGCCTTGATGAGGTTTGAGCCGACTAGCAGCTAACCAAGTTTGAGCGTGTCACGCTTCAGAACAATGTAAACACTATCTTTGAAGTCGGGCACTATTCCTCCTCAATGCAATTATCACAAAATACACAAGAAATGCAGTTTTATAATGAAACAATGTAGCAATCAAAACTTTACTCAGCGGGCGTCGTCCTTTTAAGAAGCACAGTCAGTACTAAGCTAAACATCAGACACTATTCTTTCTTAAGAAAATAATCAGAGCAGCTAGACCAGACCAGATGCGCAAAGCTACCATTAGTTAAATACAGGGGAATAGATAAGAAAAAAAAAATAACTTGCGCACTTCTAGATAACAATTCAACACTGAGTAAGTTAAGCAATGCAAGCATACAGTAGAAGACATCCAAAGTAAGCACAGTATGTTACAGAATTCACTTTGCCAACAATTCGCTCAGTACAAACACACACACACTCACACACACACACACACACACACACACACACACACACACACACACATATATATATGTATATAAAAATAAGTGATTATGAGCTGAAGCTCAGTTTTAAAGGAAATTTTCATGGCGCCCAACCGCATGCTTAGGACCCATCGGACACCTAAAATCACAGGACGGCAACCCAGTTCGTCCCTTCACATCCTTGCACCAACTAGCAGCTAACCAAGTTCGAGCGTCTTAATACCAATCATATTTGCACAGGTTTCTACAGATGAGGAAACATACAGTTTAACACAATTCAACTTTGATATTGCACGAGAACACCACAACGCAGCCACATTTAGCCATGCAAACCACTGATTACAATCATTCTTGCCATATGAATAAGGTGATCTTGTCTTTTTAAAGAAATCAGTGTCGATGTCCAGCAGGTAAGTTCACTGGTGCAGCTGGTCACTTCACTTCCCAAGTGGACAGTAATACCGTGACCGGCTCATTCACAAATACGAGCCACGACTAGCCGTCGGCAGATACCCAAAACCTTCTGTGCAGTGTCACAACACTTGCTGAGCGGTCAACCACCTGACCTCCGAGCCGTCAGAGCCTCGCTGCAGAACAAACGAAAGGCCCGGCGTGGGCTCGGACCGACTCCTCTTTTGTTCACCCACGGTGCTTTAAGAACTTACCGCACGAGTGTGCTCTCGTGCCTCCCAGCATGACAGAAAATACTTTGCATCAGTGATGCACTGCCGGTAAGTACCGATTTGGCGGTATCAAATGTGAACAAAAATCAGCTTCATAAGTACTGACGACAATGAAAATTTGTGCCGTACTGGGACTCGAACCTAGATTTTCCGCTTATCGCACCATGCCATTATGCTATTCGAGCATACTTCACAGCCAGATACAAACTTCCACGAATTATCAACCATGTGTTGGGTCTGGCCTATTCCTTTACATTGCGTCGTGCTTCTGAACAACACCTGTACTGTGATACTGTATCGAATCTAGTTCAAGGTGACCTGAGAAACTGGGTCTTGTTAGAGGTCAATGTGCAGAGTAGGAAGTAGGTTACTGCAGCACCAGCTGCAGGCAGGTGCAGATTTTATGCCTTACAATACACGACACATCCGTCGCAACATCGTGACTCTTGCTGGCCGGGCGAGGTCTGGTAACAGCTGACTCAGCAGTACCTAAACAGAAGAAGGCAGAAGCCTTCCCACACCAGCCGCCACAGAAGTGTTCAGCATATATGCCGAAGGCACAGCAAAGCCCAAGCAAATTTGGCTCCAAAACGTATAAATAATTAGAATTTATGCACTAAATACACATACATTATATCAAAACTCTTCAACTACGGAGCTGTGACCCTCGCAGCGCCACCCAGAAAGCGGTTCAGGGACGACAATTCGACTCTGACAGGGTAGCCCGCCCTGAAGCCACTAGAGCTGGAGCCGCCATTTCTACAGGCTATCACCGGCCCTAGGGAGCACCTTGCCAGCCATCTTGGAGGGCAGTGGGTCACGTCCTTAATGTCACCTGTCGGCCACCTGCTGGACAGTGATGAGGGCGCGAGTCGCGCCAACACACTAGCGACCATAACTGGCCAGCGCGCTAAGGTGAGTCATCGCTGAAAGGCAGTCGCATGACTAACAACTACTCGACGGATAGCGTGCCCTGTTAGCATTGCTGGACGACACGCAAAGGAAGCCAATCGACGCCTCAGTCACGATACTGTTGTCTGCAGTGGTGGGGAGATGTAACGAAGAAGTCTTGCTAGTTCTGGCTGTTTCTCTGGTGCCACACAGCGTCCCGTGCAGTTCAAATCACCATCTTCAAACCCCAGCCACTTCATACATGTCAGTGCCTGTGGTCTGAAGATGGTGATTTGAACTGAAACCTGGTACCAGAAGGTAAACTAAATAATTTATAGAGATCGGGGCTGTTTTCATTCTTTGTTACGTATTTTACAATCACTGTGGCTCCTTAATAACTTCAAAAAGTATTTGGAGAAGCGCTTCATAGTATTAAGACTGGACAAAGAAGAAGTATGCATCAAAAATCACCTAAGGCAAATCATATTTGAAAATGGCGTAATAGACGAAAATGGTTAAGAGCAGGAAACAAACGATAATTTCACTCAAGGCAGAAATTGGTGGAATGTTGCTTTGTGAAGAACCAGTGTTTAAGATAATAACGCAACGACAATCTCATACTAAGCATGATGTAGACCATTCATGTAGATCCTTCCAGCACTTCTTCGGTTTACTTGCTGATATAAAATTAAGTTAAAAGTGCTTCGTTAATGTCTCATAACAACGTTCATGGTGTCATACCATATATGAGGCAAATTTTACTTAACAGTCAGCTAAGTCAAAGTACAGTGCATCTCATAAGGTGGGTGTCCCACATGTTATTGTGAATTATGAACTAATTATTGTTTGCTTCTTGAACTATAGCCATAAATACTAAGAAGAAGATAAAAAGAGTTTTAGGAGCTCTGTCTCGAGATCTTAAAATATTTCTTAAAGACATGTCGTTAATTGGAAATTAGTTACTTTTCTGCTTAAGTGACGGTGTCAATTCATGTAACTATCAAACTTAAGCAGACAAACGTCTTTAGATATCTTTTGAACACATTTTCGACATTGCGTTTAAGCAAGAGTGAAGTTTACTTCGATTCAATTTTTCAAATGAGCCCAATCACCATATCAGTTTACCTTTATTTTCTGGGGATCATTTCAGTTCCACAGATAGGTGTCTCTCATCAAAATGGTGTTCACCTTTCCAGCAAATAGTGCATCACCACAATATCATAATGACGTCGGTGAATTTCAGCGTGACTGATTCCAATGTCAATAGGCAGGTCCTTGTGAGTAGGTTGCGTCGGAAAATCTGAAGAGGATTAACGTTCAGGGTTAAGTCGGCTCAAAGTCGCTAAAGCTGAAGGATAAAGGTAGATTGAAGAAGAATAAGGATGACCGTGAGTTGAGCCCATCACGCATTTTCCTTAAGCAAATTACAAAAACCAAGGGAAACCTAAATGCGTGTCCAGTGTGCTAATCATCTCTGTCAAATCTCACGTTACTTTACTTTCAGTTTCTTCTGACTGCGATTGTCTACAGTCTATGGGCGACAGATGCTTCACGATGAAACTTCCCTTTATCTAGATGTAATGTTAATGTCCGACCTGAAGCTGGTTGCTTGACCAGAACTGGCTTTCTGTGAATAAACATACATTACAGCTGCTTCTGATGGTTCTACGGCGTCATTACTTAAATACATTGAAGCTGTACAGCACTGTTAACAGAAACTGGATTGGTTACCGAATTTGTTGCGGATGCCGTACTCAAAATTAAAATGAACTGCAAGATGTTGTTGTTGTTGTTGTTGTGGTCTTCAGTCCTGAGACCGGTTTGATGCTTCTCTCCATGCTACTCTATCCTGTGCAAGCTTCTTCATCTCCCAGTACCTACTGCAGCCTACATCCTTCTGAATCTGCTTAGTGTATTCATCTCTTGGTCTCCCTCTACGATTTTTACCCTCCACACTGCCCTCCAGTACCAAATTGGTAATTCCTTGATGCCTCAGAACAAATCCTACCAACCGATCCCTTCTTTTACTCAGGTTTTGCCACAGACTCCTCTTCTCCCCAACTCTATTCAGTACCTCCTCATTAGTTATGTGACCTACCCATCTAATATTCAGCATTCTTCCATAGCACCTCATTTCGAAAGCTTCTATTCTCTTCTTGTCTAAACTATTTATCGCCCGTGTTTCACTTCCATACATGATTACACTCCAGAAAAATACTTTCAGAAACGACTTCCTGACACATAAATCAATACTCGGTGTTAACAAATTTCTCTTCTTCAGAAACGCTTTCCTTTTCATTGCCAGTCTACATTTTATATCCTCTCTACTTTGACCATAATCAGTTATTTTGCTCCCCAAATAGCAAAACTCCTTTACTACTTTAAGTGTCTCATTTCCTAATCTAATTCTCTCAGCATCACCCGACTTAATTCGACTACATTCCGTTATCCTCGTATCGCTTTTGTTGATGTTCATCTTATACCCTCCTTTCAAGACACTGTCCATTCCGTTCAACTGCTCTTCCATGTCCTTTGCTGTCTCTGACAGAATTACAATATCATCGGCGAACCTCAAAGTTTTCATTTCTTCTCGATGGATTTTAATACCTACTCCGAACTTTTCTTTTGTATCCTTTACTGCTTTTCAATATACAGATTGAATAGCATCGGGGAGAGGCAAGATAATAACGCGATATACACAACCGGAAAGAAATTAGTGCACTCTTTTAGAGGTTTCCAGTTCACTCAGGATTTATTATTTCAATGAGGGTCTGGAGTACGTGGAATGATTAGACTTACAAACAGCAAAAGTGGTTATGGGGTGCCAGTTACCGAACCATGTGAAACACCCGAATCAGTACATGGTGTAGCCTCCACTGGCGGCAATGCGGGTACTGACTCTGCCTTCCAATCGATCGTACAGATGTTGAGGACTGTCCTGGGATACATTATGCCGCACCTGCTCGAGCTGCCCACGTAGTTCTGTAAAGTTATTGGTTGACTAGTCGCACGAGGCACTTCTCGTCCCATCATATTCCACACGTCCTTGATTGGAGACAAGACTGGAGATTGTGCTGCCAGGGAAGTTTCTGATCGTCTTGGAAAGCACGTTGAGTTTCACGGGCAGTGTGTGCGCTGTCATAATCTTGTTCGAACAACACATCACCTTCCTGTTGCAAGAACGGTAAAAGAAAGGGTCTAACAACATTGTGCACTTGCCAAGCGTTGATTAGCACTGCCTTCAGAATCACCAAAGATGAATGAGCGTTGTAGCTTATCGCATCCCAGGCCATAATACCTGGAGTGCAGGCAGTGTGTCTCGGATGAATGCACTCCAAGAGGCCGTACTCACCAAGTCTAAGTCGTACGTGCGAACGACCATCGCTTGCGTGCAGGCAGAGTCTGCTTTCATCGCTGAAGACCTCGGCGCACCATTCAATCTTCCTAACGATTTTCTGAAGATACCGGTCGAGCCTTGCACGTTGATGCTGTAGCGTGATTTGAAGACAAGTGGACCTGTGCGTGCCCACAGTCCCACTGCTAATACCCAGTTTGTACAGCGAGTGTTGACGCGTCCGGGCGCATAAAGCGTCTTAACTGGGCTTTGGTTCCTGTACGGTCTGCCACTGCTACCCTTGCAGTACGATGATCCTGACGGGCGTTTGTGCTGCGTGGACGTCCAGAATCTCGCCTAAGAGTGTGAGAATGTTCACGTGACCATCGATACCTGCATCGTTGCGCAGCTGACGCTTGCATGGCAGTTTTCCGAAATAATCATCCCGCCACTCGGAAGGCCTCAATTTGACCCGTTTTAAGCTCGCTCAGTTGGTTGTAGGAAAGGCGAGTGCTTCTCCGCGATATGGTTGTTTGCTTGCTTCACATGTTTTCACCACACTGAGCCATCTGGCTGTGAGAATTCCCTACGAATGGGTAGATAGAGATGGCGCTCTGGTAGCTTTGCTACCATTCTATCTGTCTGCGGACGACGTAACAACAGTTATCACTACAGAGTACGCGAAAGAACTTGCCCCCATTCTAACTGCCGTGTACCGCAAGTCTCTAGAGAAACGGATGGTTGCAAATGATTGGAAAAGAGCACAGGTACTTCCAGTTGTCAAGAAGGGTTGTCGAGCAGATGCGCAAAACTATAGGCCTATATCTCTCACATCGGTGTGTTGTAGAACTTTAGAACATATTTTTTGCTAACGTATCATGTCATTTCTGGAAACCCAGAATCTACTCTGTAGGAATCAACATGGATTCCGGAAATAGCGATCGTGTGAGTCCAAACTCGCTTTATTTGTTCATGGGACCCAGAAAATATTAGATACAGGCTCCCAGGTAGATGCCAATTTCCTTGACTTCCGCAAGGCGTTCGATACAGTTCCGCACTGTCGACTGACAAACAAAGTAGGAGACTACGGAATATCAGATCAGCTGTGAGGCTGAATTGAAGAGTTTTCAGCAAACAGAACACAGCATGTTGTTCTCAATGGAGAGACGTCTACAGACGTTAAAGTAACCTCTGGCGTGCCAGAGGGGAGTGTTATGGGACAATTGATTTTTAAAATATATATAAATGACTTAGTAGATAGCGACGGAAGTTCCATGCGGCTTTTCGCGGATGACGCTGTAATATACAGAGAAGTTGCAGCATTAGAAAATTGTAGCGAAATGCAGGAAGATATGCAACGGATAGGCACTTGGTGCAGGCAGTGGCAACTGACCATTAAAACAGACAAATGCAATGTATTGCGACTATATAGAAAGAAGGATCCTTTATTGTATGATTATATGATAGCCGAACAAACACTGGTAGCAGTTACTTCTGTAAAATATCTGGGTGTATGCGTACGGAACGATTTGAAGTGGAATGATCACATAAAATTAATTGTCGGTAAGGCGGGTGCCAGGTTGAGATTCATTGGGGGAGTCCGTAGAAAATGTAGTCCATCAGCAAAGGAGGTGTCTTACAAAACACTCGTTCGACCTATACTTGAGTAGTGCTCATCAGTGTGGGATCCGTACCAGGTCGGGTTGACAGAGGAGACAGAGAAGATCCAAAGAAGAGCGGCGCGTTTCGTCACAGGGTTATTTGGTAAGCGAGATAGCGTTACGGAGATGTTTAGCAAACTCAAAAAAAAAAAAAAAAGAAAAAGAAAAAATGGTTCAAATGGCTGTGAGCACTATGGGACTTAACATCTGAGGTCATCAGTCCCCTAGAACTTAGAACTACATAAACCTAACTAACCTAAGGACGTCACACACATCCATGCCCGAGGCAGGGTTCGAACCTGCGACCCTAGCGGTCACGCGTAGCAAACTCAAGTGGCAGACTCTGCAAGTAAGGCCCTCTGCGTCGCGGTGTAGCTTGCTGTATAGGTTTCGAGATGGTGCGTTTCTAACTGAGGTATCGAATATATTGCTTCCCCCTTCTTATACCTCCCGAGGAGATGACGAATGTAAAATTAGAGCGCACACGAAGGCTTTCCGGCAGTCGTTCTTCCCGCGAACCATACGCAACTGGAACAGGAAAGGGAGTTAATGTAATCTAGTATTCCATTGGTGTCATATGACTTCATCAAATTACAATCGACGTCCACTTTCCAGATGTACTAACATTTTTTCCGGCTGTGTAAAAGTAAAACCAGCATTTCGAGTGGTCGTAACACATGAATAATTAGTTCGTAAGTTGAGAAAACCTCCGAA
Organism: Schistocerca cancellata; assembly: GCF_023864275.1. Classification (NCBI taxonomy): domain Eukaryota; kingdom Metazoa; phylum Arthropoda; class Insecta; order Orthoptera; family Acrididae; genus Schistocerca; species Schistocerca cancellata. The sequence goes on from NC_064626.1 coordinate 958,188,204, forward strand.
ATATCCAGTATTTGGGGTGGAACGTTAAAGTCGCTTTCTTGTGGTGTCCTTACCATGTTCGTGCCGTACGCACACAGTGGCTGGACGCCCCCTTTCCGTTACGAGGCATTGATCAGCGTTCGGTACTCGTGCAGGGCCGAGTAGGGTAGGCAGGCACTCGAGGCGAGACGAGGCGGCCTCCGGCCCGGAATCGATGCCCCGCGCTGACGGGCGGCGCAGAGTGGGCCGGCGCGTTCCTCCGCAGCTTTCGCCACGCCCGCCCGCCTTAACGAGAGGGCGGCTCGCCGCTTATTGGCAGCGCAGCCGCCACGCAGGCTGTCCGGGGCTGCCGCGGGAGAGAAATGCGCACGTCGGAGCGCTGCCGCTGCCGCTGCCGCTGCTGATGCTTCCACGTCCGGCTGCCTAATGAACTTGTCGACAGAAGCATCTTTCTCTCTTCTGCCGCAGACTTTCGGAGTTCACCGGATATCTCCGCTCGTTTTTATTTTTACTTGTCTCTAGTAGCTTCGGTAAAAGCTTTGAGCTCTTTTATACCCATGTCGTCTTAGCCGCTTTGCAAGCCACCGTACAGTGCTTGGAAGCTGCTGTTGCTAGTATAGTGGCAGACTCTTCTGACCATTTCGCCCGAAAGACATCATAAAAGAGTGTAAGTAGGCTGTTTAGGTTATTAGGTTGGCATTGTTGAAATATTCGCTGCAGTAGTGTTGGGCCGTTGGATGTCAACAGCGTGTAGAGTTGTGCAGTTGGGGGTGAGCCGCCAGCAGTGGTGGATGTTGAGAGAGAGATGGCAGAGTTTTGAGAGCGGACGATCTGGACGTGTGGACGTGTGTCCGTCAGAAAAAGGAAATTTGTAAGACTGTGGATGTCATGAACTGATATACAGGGTGAGTCACCTAACATTACCGCTGGATATATTTCGTAAACCACATCAAATACTGACAAATCGATTCCACAGACCGAACGTGAGGAGAGGGGCTAGTATAACTGGTTAATACAAACCATAAAAAAAATGCACGGAAGTATGTTTTTTAACACAAACCTACGCTTTTTTAAATGGAGCCCCGTTAGTTTTGTTAGCACATCTGAACATATACAGAAATACGTAATCAGTGCCGTTTGTTGCATTGTAAAATGTTAATTACATCCGGAGATATTGCAACCTAAAGTTGACGCTTCAGTAACACTCCTCCGCTGTCCGATCTTGTGTATCGGAGAGCACCGAATTACGTAGGGATCCAAAGGGAACGGTGATGGACCTTAGGTACAGAAGAGACTGGAGCAGCACATTACGTCCACCTGCTAACACCTTTTTATTGGTCTTTTTCACTGACGCACATGTACATTACCATGAGGCGTGAGGTACACGTACACACGTGGTTTCCGTTTTCAATTACGGAGTGGAATAGAGTGACTCACCCTGTATATATATATATATATATATATATATATATATATATATATATATATATATATATATATATATATATATATATATCATTTGATAACTATGCCTATCAGTAGTTAGTGCCTTCAGTAGTTAGAATCTTTTATTTCTCTGGCAGTATTGGCGCTCGCCGTCCGAAGTGGCCGTGCGGTTCTAGGCTCTGCAGTCTGGAACCGCGAGACCGCTACAGTTGCAGGTTCGAATCCTGCCTCGGGAATGGATGTGTGTGATGTCCTTAGGTTAGTTAGGTTTAACCAGTTCTAAGTTGTAGGGGACTAATGACCTCCGAAGTTTAGTCCCATAGTGCTGAGAGCCATTTGAACCATTGGCGCTCGCTGTATTGCAGTAGTTCGAGTAACGAAGATTTTTGTGAGGTAAGTGATTCATGACAGGTACAGGTTATTGTTATTCAGGGCCTTTGTTTGGTAGGAATTATTGAAAGTCAGATTGCGTTGCGCTAAAAAAATATTGTGTGTCAGTTTAGTGATGATCAGAATAAACAAACAGAGAACTGTCTGAGTACGTTCAGTTTCACTCAGCTGTCTTTGTGTCAAATAACGTAGCAGTTTACCAGCACAGTAGTTCTAAACTTTTCTATGGGGACGTTTTGACAGGTGACACAAGGAACGTTAATAGTTAGGCGATCCTGCGAAGGTAGATGTTTTTCAGTAAGGCGGCATAGTAGAAGTTGCTCTGTGGGCTTCTGAAGAGAGAGCGTTATATAGCATGACATCAGCGCAAGAGCTGGGAAGTACCTGAGACGATGGGATAGCTGGAGCAATGATGTCGCCCTTGCTTAATGGCCAAATGTAGCGTCTAGATCTTTTTGTGACTTACACGACTAAACTGATACCGTTTTAGACACCATCTCGAGTCGGCTACGAACGGACATATCTCGCACTAACGTAGTTTTGTGCCTGCTGCCAAACTGCCTGAATGTTGCCGACTTGGTGTCTTCCAACAAGTGATCCACCTGGCAAAGTGATCGTTCACCGGCTTCCATGTGTTGTTGGCCACCGACTTCAGGGGCCCATGGTCCGTGCCAGTACTATATAACTTTTTGTCTGTCAAGACATCTGTGCACAAACAGTGCTTCTTTTTGCCACTACCTGTTTGGGCGAACGGTGTTCTCATCTGCCTTAGACTTTTCGGGCACACGTCGCTGCTGTGAGCTCCAACGACCGCGTTGGGACTACAGTGAGCCTCATGCTGAGCTGCTTGTAAGGGCGTCTGCTTATGCAGACCAACAGAAGGGCACCATGCCCAGAGCCTTATTCACCTCCATCGCTGCTAGGCTGCTCCCATCACTTGGCCAGCAATTACCACTGACAGAGGTGAACGCCACACGCTGTACGTGACCATAATATGCCGTCTCACCATCCGAGTCCGGCCTGCGTCTTGGAGGAGAGGGATCGAGTTGGGGACGTTGACTGACATCTAGCACCTTCACAACAGTTCTAATACGAGATAAAATTAATATTTAACATCGTTGTCTTCAAGACGGAACACTGGGCAACCACCTGGTAACAACAAGCGATACCACCACAACCCCATCTGGGGTGGTAGCCTGCAGACTACCTGAGCACTAGCAACCCTGCTTCACCAACCACAATAAAGGTTGGCTTAAATGGTTCACAGGGATTTCGTCAGACAGTGTAGTGTAAACTACACATATTTAGATGAGGCAGTTCCTCGTCATGTTGAGGTGGTACTGACATGTTGATACCGCCTAGTTACGTACTGGCTCACAAGAAAAGCTCAGACGCCAAAGGGTGGGGCTACGAAGTCATCGTAGATGAGTAATAGAGGTCGTCGACATCCAGAGCCCCTTGTGGAGAAACAGTCTGTGGTCTTCAAATTGTGGCTGGGGAATGTACGGACTCCCACGAACATGCTCTAGCAAGGTGTTGATCCTGCTTAAGCATCCTTACACTGATTTCCCCTCTGTGTAGGCTCGCTGCAATCGTGTCTGCGGCCTGCGATACCAGCAACTGATAGTTCCCTTGTTTTGTTGAGTCGAAATCTCGAGTATTTCTTAATTAAGTCGATAGCTACACACGTTTCGATTGACTCTTTAATGATAGAGTCCCGGTATGTGGAAGAAGACGAGAGAATCTTCGTCTCTACGTAGCCTTATACACTGCCACGTCAGTGTTTAGCAACAGTTTTTTTTTTTTTTTTTTTGACTCAATGTGACGTGACGTTTTGTTCGTGGTTTCTTTCTTCAATGGTGCTGCACGTCTATGCAATGTATGATTTCTTACATTGCTGCGGCATTTTATATAATCTTGTCTCCTTACTTGCATGTAGTCTTTCGAGAAGACCAGCATAGTTTGCACTTGCACGAGCGAGCAGAAGACGGAGTATATTCGATGTTTCTTGAATATCTTGCCCATGTTAAAGGACACGACACCAACATAAGGGGCAAAAACCATTCTCCAGGTGTTTCTCCATTTTGTCTGGCTGCTCCTGAAGTTTGGAGCGTGCTGGTTGGAATGCCTTATCAGTAGGCGTTTGGGGGAGACCTATTCCGGACGAAAACAGACCAGAGGTTGATAAACTCTCTTACTGAAGTCTCTGTATGTGTGGTAGCGCTGGCCATATGAACGACAGTACACGGCTGCGTCGTGATGGGTGATGAAAGCTCGCAGCTCGTAGATAGAGTTCGCCGTGTGCAGCTTCAGGAAGCACTCTGTCATCCATGGGGCCGTCTACTTTGCTCCGAAGACTGACATTCTGATGCGGAATGTCTCCACTCATGATGAAGTAGGTGCTTGGACGGAGGGAGTAAACTTGTTTCAGAAAATAAGGAAGCTTTGCTGCCGAAGTGGCCATATCGCAGAGGTTTGGCCATATCACAAAGGTATCGTCTACTTTTCTGCAAGAACATTTAGATTTTAAAATCGTCGGCTGAAGTACTTGACATAGGGCAACCGACAGCAATTCCCTCATTCTACTCAAAATATAGGTCGTTAAATAAAAAGTTGCCCGCCTCTGTAGCCGCCGTTGTCAGCGTGCCTCTTTGCTGCGCCGAGACCCAGGTTCGATTCTTAATACTTCCAAAGGTTTTTCCTGGGTGGGAGGACAGCAATAAGGCTAGTGACGCAATTTAAGGAACTACCTGAATGAGAAGTACTGACTCCAAAGTCGTCAAAACCGATAACAGGAGAGAGAGACGCGTGATAACTCCATGCACCTCCATACCACATCTAAATAACGCTATTCTCAGAGAACGACACGGGGGTCGCCTGCTACACATCAACCATTCTGGCCACAATACAGAGGTTCTTCAGATAAAAAGTAACTTGAGATCAGCACATGTTTGAAAAGAAGTACAATATTCTCTTCCAGTTTCCCTCATTCGAGTTGTGAATCAATGGAAGGTCACTGGTGTTAATGAGGAGACCACATAATACGTCTGTTGGTTCAGGGCTGATGGTCGTTAGCCAACATATAAAATCTACCGAATCTTCACATTTTCCTGTCAAGGGCACAAAATAGAAACCATATACCTAGCCGCTGTGTTAGTGTTAATACAGTGCTCACAATGGTTATCAAGTCGTGGTGGAACTGAAGTTCGTACACTTAAAATCTTTTTCAGGTAGTTATGAAACAGGCTGGGTTTGAGAAGGGCGGATATCTGCCGTCGTAGTGCATATATTGAAAATTTCTGGAGACGATGTTATACTGCATTCTGTAGCAAATTCATCATCTTGGCAAAGTAAGATGCTGCAAACAGAAGAACAGTAATGTCTCCCTTCTCAGCACCTAAAATTACTATTTCTGTGTCTTTCCTTAAATAACTGGGCGTTTTTCTTTCATTAGCGTGATGATCTGCTGGGCGCGTCGGTCATAGCTATCGTTGTGCAAGTCTGTTGCCATATCTCTTCAGCCGTTTTGCTAGGAAGTTTCAAGACACCTTCCTCAACAGCAGCGATAAAAATCTTGATGGCGAAGTCTTCCGAGTTGGTGCGAAATTTAGTCGCTTTTCCAACTCTGATACCGCAGTGTCGCTGGGTGAAATTAACCACAGAGCATTTACATAATTAATCTTCACGAATAGAGACGATGGACTCAGGCTTGCCCCATCTTGGCTGCCAGCAGTCAGAGCGCAACAGACCGCACTGCCAACAAGAGGCGCGAGCACTACCGGCGAGAAACTGACGCTTCGCGGCCGACGTTCCGCATTTGGAAAACAGCAGCCAACTTTTCATTCGTCGGTGACCACCAATCACGGCACGTAATACAAGAGCCAATAGACAACAGAGGTTACGCTCCCCCTCAGCCTCATTAACCTTTTAAAAAACCGTTCCCTCCCCTTCTTCCTTAAGTGACCAATGAAATGAACCATCTTTTTACATTGATGACGTAATGGCATGCTCAGTGAACACTAATAAACAAAATAATAAGGGACACTGCATAGCTAGAACGTACCAGTAGACCCAGAAGAAGGCCGCTAAAACCATGGCCGAAACGTTGGTTTTCTCCAGTAGTAGTTTTATACAATATGACGCGGAACCATACCCAGAAAATTTTAATGTCGGCTGACTCTCGCCGCGGATGCCTACGCAATTGTATAATTAATTTTCGTGTTACGGTCGGCGCATAACGCCATGAACTTGGAAGTTTGATGGGCCATAAGCTGCTACCGCGTCCAATCAGAAACCGATGACGGATCGGTGTCCAGCCATTCCAAGTAATGCGCTGCCATACACTACGAGATAAGCAGACGCAAGAAAATAAAACGTTGGGAGACTCTGCTTTTGTCCTTGTAAATGGGTCATTTTTACTGTCAGTGTCCTGCTGGTTAGTTGTTACCCTTAGAGGCCGCAGTGTCTGTAAACTAAGTAAACTTGGCAAACATCGGTGTATTTTGTTAGTCCAGGCATCTCAGTAAAAATACAAGAGCGTACAAGAGTCTGTTTCTGTTGTTACCGAGTTTATGAAATCCACGTATTCCGTTCATAGTCTTATTTCCACGAGACAGTTATTTCATATTCGCAGGTTCTAAAGACCTATTGCTGTCGTGCGTCGCAAATTAATGTGCTGGCTCACTAGAACAGCTCCGCAGTCTTCTTCGCATGTGCGGTGCGGGAAAGCACGGCTGCAAGCCGCCGACTCCCAGTACGCGGGCAAGCAAGGTTATTATTATTTATTTATTATTTATCTCACACAGTCGCCATCACATACAAATTGTTGATTTTTATTTGCTAGATGGCCGATTTAGATCTTTTAAGAAATTATCATCATCATATCTACATTTCTTGATGTCAGCAACTTCTGCCACCAAATGTAATAGCAACACCAAATGTAGCGGGAAGTGGTAGGAGGCACCGTATGAAGACTCAGCCAAGCTTTACAAATGATATGTTATTTGCAACTGCAGTGCCCCCATTCATCTCGATCTGTGTCACTGGATCCTGCAATGCTGAGGACACCAATCCGCTGTCTGAGAAACGGCTGGCGTGGAATGGCTGCTTCAGGGACCCCTGCACGCACTGCCGTGAGTCGGCTTTGTACGCCAGCGGAGTTGCGGCGCTGTCAGGATGCTGGCAGTCGACTCAGTGCTCTGCGTCCCTACCGACTCAGTGCCGCTCGATGTGAGCCTCAGGCGGCCAGCTGTGTGCTTCTCACTGGCATGGCTAAGACCGTGGCGACAACAAGCGCCCGTGATCCGGAGTCCAAGTCTGCGGCCCTCGCCTCAGGATGCCTCCGGTGTGTGTTGGAAGCCAGGACAACTGCCCGCGGTAGCGAGTCGTGGAGTGGCCCGCCGCTGTCTGGCCACACGGAACACGTGTCGGCCTCAGAGGGTCGAACCAGTGACCCACCGTCGACTGGAACGCTGGCGCCCCATCTGCTGCGATGTGTAGCTGGTAGTAGTGTGTCACGTCCCGCCATCCAGGAGAGCTGCCACACTTGAATGAATCACGTTAGAAACCTGCACCTGTTTATACGTGGCTGTGAGCTTCTGTTTTGCCATATGCACCGCTTCACGTCGCATACTCATAACACGCTAGGTTGGCCGGTGGGCCCCTTCTGGTTGTGATTTGCGACAAGCTAAACTGCTACGTATACTCTTTCAGCAAGTTGATGGCCCTGTGGCCTCTATTCTATTTCGCAACTGTTGGTATGCGTAACTCACTGCCATCCAGCCTGCACCTCGCTGTAGCTTGTCCTCAGAATATTGCACAAAACTAACTTTCCCTATCCTAAAAAGGGTGATAGATAGAAAGCCATAGATTTTCAATATTTCGAATTATATTGACTAATTTACTGTTATCAATATATCTACTGTTATTACTATGGTTACAACATCATATATTCTACATCTACATCTATCTACATCTACATCCATACTCCGCAAGCCACCTGACGGTGTGTGGCGGAGGGTACCCTGAGTACCTCTATCGGTTCTCTCTCCTATTCCAGTCTCGTATTGTTCGTGGAAGGAAGGATTGTCGGTATGCTTCTGTGTGGGCTCTAATCTCTCTGATTTTATCCTCATGGTCTCTTCAAGAGATATACGTAGGAGGGAGCAATATACTGCTTGACTCTTCAGTGAAGGTATGTTCTCGAAACTTTAACAAAAGCCCGTACCGAGCTACTGAGCGTCTCTCCTGCAGAGTCTTTCACTGGAGTTTATCTATCATCTCCGTAACGATTACTAAATGATCCTGTAACGAAGTGCGCTGCTCTCTGTTGATCTTCTCTATCTCTTCTATCAACCCTATCTGGTACGGATCCCACACTGCTGAGCAGTATTCAAGCAGTAGGCCAACAAGCGTACTGTAACCTACTTCCTGATTTTAAACATGGCTGTGGCAGCAACTGTTAAAATTCTTCACAATAAAGGATGACAGCCAAAAAGAGTTGCAGGATAAAATTTATTAAAATTCTTGACCAAGGTTTCGGTACATATAAATATACCTTCATCAGAAGTAAAACTACCTGAACAGAGAGACACATTCATTAGAAAAGCCATATCAACGAAAGTGAGAAACAGAAGCTTAAGTAACAGTGAAATTACTACAGTAATGTAGGCACAAAATCATTAGTACTTACTAAAATTACATCATGTAATGGAGAATAATAAAAACAATTATGCCAAAGGCGTCGTCAGTAATTAAAACATCATCTCCATTTGTACAACATGTGTAATGAGCACAGGGTCAAAGCGAACAGTATTAGCAGCATTACTTCACTTATGAACTATTGAGACATGAGTGTGACAGCACTAGGGCAGATGGTTTCGCCGAGAGATGGCACTTGCATGTGCCAGACTCGCGCATATTAAAATTAATAAATACATACATAAGCGCATCAAAAAATTATTAAAGGTTGTGTTAATTCAAACTCTGTCTTAATAAGTAAAACATATCAGGCCAATTAAAGACATTTATGTAAAATAGAAATATAGAACCAATTTATCTGTATCCTAGTGTCAAACGGATAAAACTTGCGCTTGGAACATCTGACGAGAGAAGACTTTTACAGAAACAGTACGGTTATAGAGTTGCCTTTTCCGTAAATAACAGCCTGAAACGTAGAGTAATTCATAATATTGGAACACGAGAAGAACTCAGCACTAAGTCCGGGGTATACAAAATTACGTGTAACGACTGCCCAAACTATTGCATAGGGCAGACAGGTAGACCCATTAAAGTTAGGTATAAAGAACACTTGTTAGGTAAAAACGGGGAAAACGTATATAATTCCACCTTTGCTGAACATCTATGGCTCTTACGGCACACGCCAAGTGAACTGGACGACGTAGAGCTGCTTCATGAAGCTAATAAAGGTTACAAACTAGACTTGCTCGAAGAATTAGAGATTTTCAAGCATCTGTCTCTAAATGACGGTTTTGTTCTTAATGAACAGGTGCAGCTTCGAAACAAAAATTTTTTAGACAGTTTCAAACCCCTCATTGCCTTAATGTAACATAGTCTGGCTGACTAGTAGTTATTTTCTTGCTTGTTAATGCCGGTGAAATGCACTTTTCCTGTCTTGTTGGGATTCTACGTATTGTGATGTTTGTTTGTTATGAATTTCAATGTGTATGTATGGTTAAATGACTACTATGTTTTATTCATTATGACAGATGTTTTCGTTTTATTATAACATTTTTTTGGTTGTTTCGCTAGTATGTATTTCGCTGCCTCCGTTACGTGAGACTCTCGCGCATTACACTAGTGCCCTCTCTCGTCAGATGTTCCAAGCGCAAGTTTTATCCGTTTGACACAAGGAAACAGATAAATTGGTTCTATATTTCTATTTTACATAAATGTCTGTAATTGGCCTGATATGTTTTACTTATTAAGACAGAGTTTGAATTAACACAACCTTTAATAATTTTTTGATGCGCTTATGTATGTATTTATTAATTTTAATATGCGCGAGTCTGGCACATGCAAGTGCCATCTCTCGGCGAAACCATCTGCCCTAGTGCTGTCACACTCATGTCTCAATAGTTCATAAGTGAAGTAATGCTGCTAATACTGTTCGCTTTGACCCTGTGCTCATTACACATGTTGTACAAATGGAGATGATGTTTTAATTACTGACGACGCCTTTGGCATAATTGTTTTTATTATTCTCCATTACATGATGTAATTTTAGTAAGTACTAATGATTTTGTGCCTACATTACTGTAGTAATTTCACTGTTACTTAAGCTTCTGTTTCTCACTTTCGTTGATATGGCTTTTCTAATGAATGTGTCTCTCTGTTCAGGTAGTTTTACTTCTGATGAAGGTATATTTATATGTACCGAAACCTTGGTCAAGAATTTTAATAAATTTTATCCTGCAACTGTTTTTGGCTGTCATCCTTTATTGTGAAGTAACCTACTTCCTTTGTTTTCGGATTGCATTTCCTTAGGATTCTACCAATGAACGTCAGTGTGGCATCTGCTTTGCTGACGATCAACTTTATATGATCGTACCATTTTAAATCACTCCTAATGCGTACTCCCAGATAATTTACGGAATTAACTGCTTCCAGTTGCTGACCTGCTATTTTGTAGCTAAATGATAAGGGATCTATCTTTCTGTGTAGTCGCAGCACATTACACTTGTCTACATTGAGATTCAATTGCCATTCCCTGCACCATGAGTCAATTCGCTGCAGATCCTCCTGCATTTCAGTACAATTTTCCATTGTTACAACCTCTCGATACATAACAGCATCATCTGCAAAAAGCCTCAGTGAACTTCCGATGTCATCCACCAGTTCATTTACGTATATTGTGAATAGCAACGGTCCTATGACACTCCCCTGCGGCCACCTGAAATCACTCTTACTTCGGAAGACTTCTCTCCATTGAGAATGACATGCTGCTTTCTGTTATCTAGGAACTCCTCAATCCAATCACACAATTGGTCTGATAGTCCATATGCTCTTACTTTTTTCATTAAACGACTGTGGGGAACTGTATCGAACGCCTTGCGGAAGTCAAGAAACACGGCATCTACCTGTGAACCCGTATCTATGGCCCTCCTGCTACAATAACAATATAACTATTACAATGTTACCACAACTCAAAAATTATGTTGCTGTCACTAATACTAATACTTCTATACTTCTTCAATGATCACGAGTGATCACTGTTTGCCGGCCGCTGTGGCGAGCGGTTCTAGGGGCTGCAGTCTGGAACCGCGCGACCGCTAGGATCGCAGGTTCGAATCCTGACTCAGGCATGGGTGTGTGTGATGTTCTTAGGTTAGTTAGGTTTAAGTAGTTCCAAGTTCTAGGGAACTGATGACCTGAGAAGTTAAGTCCCATGGTGCTCAGAGCAATTTGAACCATTTTTTTTAAATCACTGTTTGCCTTTATTCTAGTCTGACTTGGACACAAATACACACATACACCTTAGTGCTACAGAAAGACATCAAGTTCCTCTCTACATACCGTAATAGGTCGGTCACCCAATCAGGTCCAGTATTTCATCAGTGCCTCCAGACAGCAAGGCAGTAGTATCGCGTGTACAAGATACACTGAAGAGCCAAACAAACTGGTACACCAACATAATATCTTGTAGGGTCCCTGCGAGAACGCATAAGGGCCGCAACACAATGTGTCATGGACTCGACTAACGTCTGAAGTAGTGCTGGAGGGAGCTGACACCATGAATCCTGCAGGACCGTCCATAAATCCGTAAGATTACTTTGGGTGGAGATCTCTTCTGAACTGCATGTTGGAAGGCATCACAGATATGCTCAATAATGTTCATGTCTGGGGAGTTTGGTGGCCAGCGAAAGTACTTAAACTCAGAACAGTGTTTCTGGAGCCACTCTGTAGCAATTCTGGACGCGAAGGGTGTGGCATTGTCCTGCTGGATCTGCCCAAGGCCTTCGGAATATACAATGGAGATCAATGGATGCAGGTGATCAGATAGGTTGCTTACGTACGTGTCACCTGTCAGAGTCGTATCTAGACGTATCAGAGGTCCCATATCATTCCAACTGCACACGCTCCACACCATCACATAGCTACCACATGCTTGAACAGTCCCCTGCTGGCATGGAGGTTGCGTGGATTCATGAGATTGTCTACATATCCGTACATGTCCATCCGCTCGATACAATTTGAAACGAGACTCATCCTACCAGCAACATGTTTCCGTGCTTCAACATTCCAATATTGGTGTTGACCAGCGCAGGCGAGGCGTAAGCTTTGTGTCGTGTAGCCATCAAGGGTACACGAGTGAGCCTTCAGCTCCGACAGAGCATATCGATGATTTTCGTTAAATGATTCACACGCTGACATTTGTTGATGCCCAGTATTTTGGAACATTCAAATGGCCCTAAGCACTATGGGACTTAACATCGGAGGTCATCAGTTCCCTAGACTTAGAACTACTTAAACGTAACTAACCTAAGAACAACACACACATACACGCCCAAGGCAGGATTCAAACCTGCGACCGTAGCAGCAGCGCGCTTTCGGACTGAAGCACCTAGAACCGATCGGCCACAACGGCCGGCTACTTGCGGAAGGATTGCAGTTCTGTCACGTTGAACGATTCTCTTCAGTCGTCTTTGGTCCCGTTCTTGCAGGATCTTTTCCCAGAGTCATCGAAAATCCCCACTTCATCTCTACCTCGGAAAGCGGTGTCACTTCTCTCGTGCACCGACTGTAACACCACGTTCAAATTCATTTAAATCTTGATAACCTGCCATTGTAGCAGCGGTAATCGATCTAATAACTGCGCCAACATCTTGCTGTCATATATAGGCGTTGCCGATCACAGTGCCGTATTGTGCCGGTTTGCATCACTCTGTATCTGAATATGCATGCCCATACCAGTTCCTTTGGCGCTTCAGTGTATAAAGGACACTGCGCTGGCGGAGCTGATATTTGTACTCAGGTGATCTATATGGAAGAGTTTCCGACATGATTGTGTCCCCAAGATGGGAATTAAGAGATTTTGAACGGGGAATGGTAATTAGAGTTAGATGCGTGAGACATTACATTTCGGAAATCGCTGTTGAATTCAATTGCCCGAGAACCACAGTGTCAAGAGTGTGCCGAGAATACCAGATTTCAGGATTTACCTCTCACCACGGTCAACGCAATGGACCACTGCCTTTACTTATTGACAGCGAGAACAGCAGCGTTTGCGTGAAGGTGTCAGTGCTAGCAGACAAGCAACACTGCGTGGAATAGCTGCGGAAATCGGACGACGAATTTATCCGTTAGGAGATTGTGGCGAAATCTGGGGTTAATAGGCTCTGGCAGCAGACGACCGAGTCGAGTGGCTTTGATGTCAGCACGACATCACTTGCGCCGCCTCTGCTGGGCTCTTGACCGTATCGATTTGACCCCAAACGACTGAAAAACCGTGGTCTGGACAGGTGAGTCCCAATTTCAGTTGGTTATAGCTGATGGTAGGTTTCAAGAGTGGCCAGACCCCACGAAGTCATGGAGCCAAGTTGACTACAAGGCACTGTGCAGGCTGGTGGTGGCTCCATAATGGTGTGACCTATGGAATGGAACGGACTGGGTACTCTGATCCAACTGAACCGATCATAAGCTAAACTAAACTCCACCCGAACAGGCTATGAACTCCCAACGGTACCTGCCGGAAATAGCAATGTCCGGCTTATCTCTTAAAGTCTGCAGAGCGGTTCTTGCTTTGCCTTCAGCCAAAGAACATTCCCTTAGGATCAGGAGAGCCGATTTCACTACAGTGACATATGGTCGTTGTCCTTTTACCACTTACATTCAGATATGTAGGATATAGTTCACGACCGACAAGGTTTTGGAGCAGTCCCCCACTTGGCTCAAAATGTGCTGTCGGTAGCCTTTCAGTAACGTCAAGAAGAAATTGAAACTTTCTCCATCCTGTGTCTGACGAATTCCGTCTCTGCTACCGTTCTGCAAATATAGATTTCTGGTATAGTTTAACATTCAGGGATAAACAGTACACCCTGTCTGACATATTAATAATCTTATTCATTACAGAATTCTGTTCCCTTGCTACATTTTCAGTATAGGCATTGAGTGTCCAGTGTTCGTCCAGTTGTGCACCTAAATTACGGTTAACGGTGTGCCTTAGAATTTTCTCCTGATTTGTTTTAACCGAAGGACCCCTCATAAGTCTGCCTTTAAGTAACATATATGTCAGGTTATGTGGAGCTGTTCTGAGTGGCATCTGCGAGCTTCACTCATGCAAAGTTTCAAGCAGTTTGCTCATCTATTTTCTAGTTTACCTCTACTATTGGTGTACGCTATAAGCAGAAAATCGTCGGCGTATGTAACAGCTCCTAACAATTCCTGACTGCTTTGTAACCTATCGCGTAGAGGTTTTAAGTTGAAGTCCTAGAGTTCGGGATCGCTAAAAGAGCCTGGAGAGCATCCATTCGTAATACATTCGGTAATTATTGATGTGGGACTTGACGGCGCCGCATAATGCTATTTCCAGTAATCCAGTAGGCAGTAGTGTAACATTCTCGGACAACCTGTTTCTGCTTGTCATTTAAAGAATGGAGGATACCATATGTTATCAAGCGCCCCATATATGTCTATCATTGTAACCATTACATATTTCCTGTCCGAAACGTGAACTAATTGTTTCGCCTCATTAATTTCATCCTCACTGCATTTATCCTTCTGAATCCGCACTGTACGTTGTTTAGCCCCTTAGGATATTCTGGCATTTGAGTATATTGATTGGTATTATAATTTTTTCTAAAACTTCAAGAAGTTTTTTATTAGGCAAATGGGCCGGTATGATTAGGGAAATATGAGATATATATCTTCTCCCTTTTTTGCGATTTTTGCTACTGCCTTTTTCAATATTTTGGAAAACGCCATTTGATACTGTATTCATTAAATAGTCTGCTCACGTAAGGAACTACATAGGGACTTAATGATTGTAGTACCTCACGTGGTATGCAGCCGGATCCTGGAGCTCTTCTCAGTTTCACATCGGGTACGATTTTATCGACCTTCTTATCAGTACACTCGTATACGGTGGCTGTAGTGTCTTAAAGCTGTTCTTCCTCTTTCAGGTTTTTGTGATGTTCCGTGTCCTCCTCTTCGTCATCATCTGGAAGAACAACGTGAAGGTGAATTTCAGCGGACTCCCTCCAGTTCGTTGTCATCCGGCCTTCAGTCTGCATTGTGGATAGTACAGCGCTGCATGTTATTTTGTCAGTTGTAATTTTATAGGGTGTGCCACAGGGATCTGTTGCCAGGCTTACAAGAACAAACCTCTCCCAGTTATCCCGTCTGACGGACCTTATCTGAAATTTTTACCTCTGTTTTAGTTTTCTATATTGCACCAGTCTATATTCAATGTCAGTCAAACTTCTTTCATATATTCTTCTTGCCTTCTGAACTTGTTTTCTCAGCCCAGCAAGTTCTGAGCTCCAAGGTGGCAGTCGCACTGCATCAACATGTTTCTTCATTGGCTCATCTAGCAAGGTGTTGGCGCCTGGCTTCGAATCCCCATCTGCGTTGGCTTGTTACAATCACTTACAAGATTTGCAACCACAACAGCAATTCGTCAGTGATACCTGCAGATGACTTTTTCTTACCCTGGCGGAAAAGGAAAGAGTAATACTATGAGCCACCAGCCCGATATCTACAATAGTTTGTGAGATCTTCATCCATCAGTGGGTATCAAAAGATTGAACTTTCACTCAATTCGCAAATAATATCCATCGTCAACACCAGTGTAAGGTATGGCCCTCAAGGCACCAGTACGCTTTTACATTCGTTGGCATCTGGAAGGAAAGAGCGTCCATGTATCTTAATGAGTTTCTTATCATATGTGAAACACCCGTAGTATCAGTTTATGATAGTTGCAAGTTAAGTTGATATGAAAGTCTGCGATTTTCGTTATAATGGCAGACATTCTCTAGAACCCACCAACTTTGCGACAAAGCAGTCCAGACATGGGTCCCTACTTTCCTGATGGCCTTTCTAGTGTGAAATAAAGCGTAGCTTCTTGCATTCTACTAGAAACCTCATCCAGGAGGGTACGGCAACAGAGTCTATTTTATTTGTAGGCATTCAGGTAGCCATCAACATTAACCTAATGTTCTGTTGATATATCCAGTAGGTCTCCTCACCATGATTCCTGGAGTTACAAATCTCTCGAGAATCACTGCTTCCTGTGATCTTTCAAGAGGTCATCTTCAGGCACAATGGAGTTGATCTGACTGTTAAAATCAGAATCGAGACTTACTGGTGATAACCATTCATTATCCCAGTTCACTCTACTTTCACGTCATTCATGTTTTTGTTTTTATTAATGTGGTGACAGAGGTAAGCGATGGTTTATTTTTATCTGTTTTCAGATTGATTTGATGCGGCCCATTACATGTACCTCCCCAGATTCATCACTTACTTGTTGTCAATGTTTTTCAAATGTTCTTCTCTTCGATACCGTGGAGAACCTCATTTCTTTTCTAATCAGTCCATCCAATTTTCAGCATTCTTCTGCAGTACCACATCTCATTAACTTCGATTTTCTTCTTCTCCGGTGCCCCCATAGACCATAATTCTCTTCCATAAGATGATCTGCTCCAAACGAACATTCTCAGATATTTCTTCGTCATATTAAGGCTGAAGTTAGATACGAATAGAGTTTGGTCTGAAATTCCCTCTTTGCCTGTGCTTGATCGTTTTTTATGTCCTCCTTGCATTCTCCACAATGCGTTATTTTGATTCCAAAGTAGCAGAGCTCTATCACTTCCTTTGATTTGTATTTCATTATTTTGATCATAAGTTTATCGCTGATCTTATTTTAGTTATCCCTCATTACTTTCACCTATTTCGTATTCGTAATCGGTAGTGAGTGATCAATAGACTGTCCATTTTCAACTCAACAGGTCCGGCAGTTCTTCCATCCTTTCACTCAGGAGAACAATGCAATGTGTAAATTTTATTGATATCCTTCCGCCCTGAATTTTAATTCTACTGCTGAACCGTTCTTATATCTCCCTTATTGCTTCTTCGGTCTACAGATTGAGGAGTAGCGACGAAAGACTGCATATTTATCTTATGTAATTTCTAATCAAAGTCCTTAGTTCTTATCAATATATATTCCTTTTGCCTGTACGTATTATGTGTTAGCGTGTTCCCCTACAGATTATAATTATTTTCCTGAGAATGCAGAATATTTTACCGCATTTCGATTATCGAACACTTTTTCTAGGTTGATACATTCTAAGAACGTATTCTGACTTTTCTTCGGTCTCGTTTGCATTATCGAGCGCAACATCTGAATCACTTCGTAACCCTTATTTCCGACCTATTTTGTATCTGTTTCGATATATCTGTGTCAGTTTGTAGCGTTGTTTATGTAGAGTGTTGTATCTGCCGTGGAATTTCTTTGAATGTGTATACATATTTTGGTTATGTAAACTTTTTGAGCGATGTTGTTTAATATCTGCCTTGTGGAATTAAATAACTACGGGAATTATTGTTATGTAAGGTACTGTAAATGATTTGGTCCATAATTAGGGAACGTAGGGTTGAATGTAAAATATGTGGGAAGCCCCGTAGCTACGGAAGTAGCCTGGTCTAGTGGAAAAGGTGTGATTGGGACCCAAGTGGAAACTCGTCCATTCTGACGGAGAAGGAGTCTCGGAAGAGCAATGCTGTGGTTAACATCTCGCTAGCAGTTGCGAATCATTGTGGTTCATGTTCTTAGAGTTTTTCTGCCAGAGGAGCTTAAGGGCAGTATTTATGGGCCTCCCATTCGGATCTTCGGAAGGGGACTGCCAAGGGGGGAGGGGGGAAATGTGTTAAAATGTTCAAATGTGTGTGAAATCTTATGGGACTTAACTGCAAAGGTCATCAGTCCCTAAGCTTACACACTAATTAACCTAAATTATCCTAAGAACAAACACACACACCCATGCCCTAGGGGGGACTCGAACCTCCGCCGCGACCAGCCGCACAGTCCAAGACTGCAGCGCCTGAGACAGCTCGGCTAACCACGCGCAGCTGGGAGGGGAGAGGTTACCGTGAGGAAAACACTGAAAAACAACGAAATAACAACATTCTATGAGTCGGGGCGTGGAACGTCATATGTTTGAACGTGGTACGGAAACTAGAAAATCTGAAAAGGGAAATGCAAAGGCACAATCTAGATATAGTAGGGGGTCAGTGAAGTGAAGTGGAAAGAAGACAAGGATTTCTGGTCAGATGAGTATAACGGAGTAGTATTCGTTATGAATAGGAAGGTAGGACAGAGAGTGTGTTACTGTGAATAGTTCAGAGATAGAGTTATTCTTATCAGAATCAACAGAAAACCAAGACCGACAACGATAGTTCAGGTATACATGCCGACATCGCAAGCTGAAGATGAAGAGATAGTTTATGAGGGTATTGAAAGGGTAATAATGTAAAGGGAGATGAAAATCTAATAGTCATGGGGAACTGGAATGCATTTTCAGGGGAAGGATAATAAGAAAAGATTACAGGACAATATGGGCTTGGGACAAGGAATGAGAGGGGAGAAAGACTGATTGACTCTGTAGTAAACTTCAACTAGTAATTGTGAATACTCTGTTCAGGAATTTCAGGAGGAGGAAGTATACTTGGAAAAGGCCGGGTGATACGGGAAGATTTCAGTTAGATTACATCATGGTCAGACAGAGATCCCGAAATCAGATACTGGGCTGTAAGGCTTACAGAGGAGCAGATATAGATCACAACACAGTCGAGATGAAGAGTAGGCTAAATTTTAAGACGTTGGTCAGGAAGAATGAATACGTAAAGAAGTGAGATACGGAAGTACTGAGGAATGACGAGATACGCTTGAAGTTCTCTAAGGCTATATTTACAACAACAAGGAATAGCTCAGTAGGCAGTACAGTTGAAGAGGAATGGATATCTGCAAAAAGGGCGATAACAGAAGTTGGGAAGGAAAACAAGTACAAAGAAGATATCTCTGAAGAAACCATGGGTAACAGAAGAAATATACAAATTGATCGATGAAAGGAGGGAGTACAAAAATGTTCCAGGAGACTCAGAATACAGAAATACAAGTCGCTGAGGAACTAAATAAATTAAGTGCAGGGAAGCTAAGACGAAATAGCTCCATGAAAAATGTGTAGAAATCGAAAAGAAATGATTGTCGGTAAGACTGACACAGTACACAGGAAAGTCAAAACGACCTTCGGTGAAATTAAAAGCTAGGGTGATAACATTAAGAATGCAACGGGAATTCCACTGTTAAATGCAGAGGAGAGAGCGGATAGGTAGAAAGAATGCATTGAAAGCCTCCATGAGGGGGAATGTTTGTCGGGTGTGATAGAAGAAGGAACAGGAGTCGATTTAGAAAAGGCGACCCGGTATTAGAATCAGAATTTAAAAGAGTTTTGGAGGACTTAAGATGAAACGAGGCAGAAGGGATATATAACATTCCAACAGAATTTCTAAAATCGTTGGGGGAAGTGGCAACAAAACGTTTATTCACGTTGGTGTGTAAAATGTATAAGTCTGGCGACATACCATCTTACTTTCGAAAAAAACATCATCCATACAATTCCAGAGACAGGAAGAGCTGATAAGTGCGAGAATTATCGCACAATAAGCATAACAGCTCATACATCCAAGTTGCGGACGGAATAGTATGAAGGTGAATAAAAAAGATAATAGAGGATGTGCTAGATGACCATCAGTTTGGCTTTAGGAAAGGTAAAGGCACAGAGAAAAGCAATCCTGACGTTGCGGTTAACAACAGAGGCAAGACAAATGAAATATCAAGACACTTACATAGGATCCGTGGACCTGGAAAAAAGCGTTCGACCATGTAAAATGGCGCAAAATGTTCGAAATTGTGAGAAAAATAGGGGTAAGCTACAGCGAGAACGGGTCATATATAATATGTACAAAAGCCAAGAGGAAATAATAAGAGTGGACGACGAAGAACAAAGTGTTCGTATGAAAAATGGTGTAAGACAAGGATGTACTGTTCAATCTGTACACCGAGGAAGCAATGATGGAAACATAAGAAAGGTTCAGGAGTGAAATTAAAATTCAAGGTGAAAGGATTTCAAACGATTCGCTGATGACATGTGGACGTACGTTGCAAGTGCTACTCTGAGATGAGGAGGAACTCGTGGCAGGCCACACCAAACCAATCAAAAGACTGACGACCAAAAACGTGCCACAGCAAAGCCTCTGCGACGTGGTTACCGTCGTCGCTGGCGGCGCAGTGTACCTGTGTATCGCAGTTGGAAGGCGATTGATATTGACTTGGCTGGGCAGTTTAATAAACAGCATTGATTGGAGGTCCAAATGTTTTTCGTGGACTCCATCTGAACTTTACCTGTAATATACAAGCAGTGCTTGGAGGTAGTACCTGGTTGACACTTGCTGTTGTATGGGGCAATCAAGCAGATTATGGTGGCCTTGAAGCATTTCCAGATGCTAACATTTTGGCTTGGAAGACATGGAGTATAGCTGAGACTACAGGACTCTTGGCTAAACACCCTTATGGTACTCTTGTTCGAAACATGCCATTTGTTTTGACTACGAGAAGGAAAAAAAAACAACGAAAGAAAATGTCATGGCATGTTTTTGGGCCTATAAAAATGTAATTCCGACGCCAAGAAAATCTGTAGTTGGGCGAGGCCAACAGGACTTCCATGGCTGCATCGTCGCCATGTTAACAGCCACTGCAAATTACTCCACCAGTACCACCAGCCCTCCACTAAATTGTTTATATTTGGCACTCTGTAAATGGATCAGATATTTGTGAAATTTGGTTGATTTTAATAATAGTAATAGTGTTGCTAAAAACTCTATCTTACAGCCGTGATTATCCCAAATCTCAAACCAGGACAGGAATCCTGCTTTCTGATTTATGATACTACTTAACAGAAGAATACCTAATTAGGTTGGCGACCAACATTAATATGTAATGTTACTACTTGCTTTTCTGCAGGGAGAGCGTCTGTTCCTGATCCACCGGCATACTATTGGTTATACTCTGCTGGAGCGTTTCGGAAACGAATCCCAGTTTCATTCTTCTGTTCCCATTAGGTTATCTCACGGTCACAACTTTCTCAAAATTTCTCGCAGAGTTTTAACGTTAGCGTAGATTGCCGTTTAAGGTGCTGGGTATTACCGTCACAGCCTCCCTGATGCCTTTACCTCTGTTAATGCCGAATTGATCGTCACCTATCAGATCCTCAGTTTGATTTTCCAGTGTTTTCTATGTTACTGTTAGCAGCACTCCTAATATTGATGCTTTGGCTTTTAATTTCACAGAATGTTGTTACCACTATCTCCAATAACCTTGTCTGTTTCTATTCCGACGATTTTTTCATATAACCATTTAGCCTTGGCTTCTTTCACTGCCTGTTTCTTTGATTCTTAAGGGGCTTATTTTCTTGTCTTTCTGTAATACCTTGATAATTTTTTACCTTCTTTTTACGTCTATTAATTAAGCAAAGTTTCGTTCCAGGTACCTTCCTTATACACACATTTGTCTGTGGAACTTCTGTGATCGTTCAGGGATGTCCATACTCCTCAATTGAACTCATTTTGGTATTCATTATCGAGGTATCTACAGCCTTCTAACACAAATCATTCATCAGTACTTCAGTACTACAATGATCTTTCGCAGAGATTCTTCTGGGCGCGATTTAGCTAAACTTCAGTCTTCTCTTCATAGTCACTAAATCGTGATGTGAGTATATAACTATACTTGGGTGTGTCCTACAACCCATAGCTGATTTCCGAATCTCTGTGTGAGCATGAAGCAATCCATTTTGAATCTTCATATCTCCAGACTTATACCATATTATGCGTTCAGAACACCGTATTAGCTATTACTAACTGAAATGTATTGCAGAACATAATTAGTGTCCCTCCTTCCCCATTCCTAGAACAGAGAACACATCTCTTGTCACTGTGTCTTCTATTCCTTCCCGTACTTCAGTATTCAAATCATTTAGGGTTATTAGACTATCATCTTCCTTTATGTACTTAAATATATGTTGAATTTCCTCATATGCTTTCTCTGCGTCTCCATCTCCCGCTTGTTACATCGGCATGTATATCAGGACCATTGTTTTTACTGTCTATAGACTGTTTATTATGATTAAAATAATTCCATAACTGAACTGTACATAATTCTGCACTACAATGCAGAGAGACGTAGCAGGAATGTACCCACTGTACGTGATTACTGACAGAATGCACCGTCACGAGGAGAGCGGTTCCTGGACACCCACGTAGCACCACCGACAAGGAGGACGACTGTGTTCGGCGTATGGCTCAGGCGCATCGAACTGAATCTGCAGCAGAAATTTGAGCAGCAGCTGTTCCACAGTGTCACAACGAACTGTTACAAATCGGTTACTTCAAGGACAGCACCGAGCCAGGCTCTCTGTAGCGTACATTCCACTGACCGCAAACCACCACAATTTGCGACTTCATTGGTGTCAAGCGAGAGCTCATTGGAGGACAGAGTGGAAGTCTGTTGTGTTTTCTCATGAAAGAAGGTTCTGCTTCGCTGCCACTGATGGCCATGTGTCAGTTAGAAAGAGGCCAGTTGAGGGCCTGCAACTAACCCGTCTGTGCGGTAGACACATTGGACCTACGCCTGGAGTTATGGTCTGTGATGCGACTTCGTAACACAGCAGCAGTACTCTCGTGTTTATCCCAGGCACCCTGACTGCTAAATTGTACGTCAGTCTGATGATTAGACCCGTTGTGCTATCATTCCTGAACAGCACTTCAAGGGGCACTTTCCGACATGATAACGCTCGCCCACATAGCTCTGTTGTAATCCAGCATGCTCTGCAGAGTGTCTACATGTTGCCATATCTCCCTCCAGTCTAGCGCATATGGGACACCATCGGACGACAACTCCAGCGTCATCCACAAACAGCATTAACAGTCCCTATATTGACCGACCAAAAGCAGGAGGCATGGAGCTCCATCCTAAAGCGACATCCAGTACCTGTACATCACAATCCATGCACGTTTGGATACTTTCATTCAGTAATCTGGCGGTTACACTAGAGATTAATGTACCAGCGTTTCACATTCGCAACGGCTTATCTCGCGTCTGTGTTAGGGGAAAGTTAGTATCTTATGGATCAAATTTCTTTTTTTTTAATTGCATTTTTGGATCCATAAAGTGTGTAGAATCCACTGCTGAAACAGTTTTTCCGAACACAGAACGGAAGTGTTTGTTATTCGCGTTGAGCAAAAAAATGCACCTGCCTGAAATCGGCCTTTTTCACGCACCAGTTTTTTTCTTTCGGGGGACGAGTTATTGTACCGGTGCTTGGGAGGAAACACACAAAATTCAAAAGAAGTTAGAACGCGTGTGTTTGGAAGTTAGCCCCCAAGCATTTGCATTCTGGTGCGAAGACTGTGGAGATTGCGACTTACCTGGCAGTGAGCAGCTTCAACGAAAGACATTCAGCAATTCTGAAGACCATGACAACGATAGACGTCACCCTGGGACGCTATTCGACGCAGTTCGCCAAGCATTCTGACGACCACCGGATTCAAGCGGCCGGAAACCGCTTGTCACCGGCCGTGGAGCAGCGCAGGATGGCCCAGATCGAGCAGAACGCCCTCTACGAGGTAGAGGAAGGACTAGTTTATGGACCAGGAATATCACATTGACCGTAAGTTGCATAAAATATTGCATTTATATGTAGTCAAAGCTTCAAATGCGTTTTTCTCGAAATGACTTTTTTTTTTAATCGCGCGGTATGGTAGCTGCAAATCTACTGGCCCGATTGGCATTATTCTTTGTTTCGGACGAAGCTAACTAAATTGTCTAGGAGTTGTACCACTTTTATTCCGATCCATCAACGTAAATAATTTTGTTTGGAGTCGAAGCCGAAAAATCGATGAAAAACCTCTATTTTTTCAAATAGCCGCCAATTTGTTTCCTATGGTCGAAATAACTTAAGCGAGGTACAACTCCTAATGTATCTTATATCCTTCACTGACGTCAACTCAATTTTGATATCAGACGAGCCGGCTGACGTGTGACACACCGCGCGTGGAGGTCTACATTGAAATTTTGTTTCGTTCTGACGGCACCTCCGCCTTTGCTCTTCGACAGTTCCGGTCGAGAAAAATTCCAGTTTGTAGAGGAAATATCAATAAATATCTTGACAAAATTTGACATTGATGTGTATAACACATCCCGAGAAAAAATTATTAAAGAACATGATTTTTTCGCCCAAAGATAGTAAACCTCCCCTTAACTTGTGATTTACCAACGTCAGTCACTTAAGAATGTTACCTAGACGAAAGCATTTCCGAAATATCATTAGTCTATATAATTAATTTTTGGTACTGTTATTTTTTCCAAAAGTGTATTTTGTGTAGTCGATGTTGCATAACTTTTAGGAAGGTAAAAATTGCATTACAAAGTACGCAACTGTACCACTATTTTCCGCTGAAGGCAATTCCATTTCGGTCCTACATCAGACGATCTTCGGTATACAAAAGCAATTGAGCTATTCACTTTCACAGCTGCAATGCCAACTGTAATTTATAGACTGTTCCATTACTGTTACTAACTATCAATGCCTAAATCTTATGTCCTGACTATCAGCGTGACTGAATGAGTGCACTAGTGTACTGCCAACCAGCCTCCGGTTTCCTTTCCAAACTTCCGTAGTTCTGCCAGGCTGAATTAGTCTTGCCGGCTCTTGCAGTATTGCTGGGCAGTCACGTATTGCACGGTGCTCAAAGTCTTTGGCTTGCAAGAGTCAATCAGAGACAATGCCGACAAAATTCAGTTTAGAGACAACGTGGTCGAGGCGGCAAATTCTTGGCCGGCTCTTCTGTGATGTGAATGCTCTGGTACAAGTTTTCGGACGGACAATGTTGATTTGTGGTTCCTACATGCTGTTGAGGTCATGAATACTATTGGCTTGATGTATACATTTATGTGCATCACTTTCGAATACAGCAAAATGCGTTTCTTTTGAGTCAGAATTATAAAAAATACATTCTTGCAAAGTATATTTGTTCATATCATTAAGAAAATCAGCTTTCATTTGGGATCTCGTTGGATCTAGGTGGATAAGCAGAATGCACTATCCACTTAACAACTATCACAGCCGTGAACCCTGACATCAAACTGTCTCTTTCTCTCTGCTGAAAGTGGGAAAGACGATTTCGTTATGTTAATTTTCGGTCATAATACACAAAGACATTACTGATAATCATTCTGCGATATTTGAACCAAAGTGTAATCCTCACATAGGGTTACCTTGCAATGAAACTCCTGCAATATTACAAGTGACAATCAAAAAGTTCCTGTGTGATTGTACAGCTGTAGCGTGTATGGTACGATGCGGGTATAAAAGCATCGACATGCAGATAAGGAATTAAAGTAGCATTCGTCTCTTTCTGGCGCACGTACAGTAAAAGCAGGAACGAGAACTATGGCGACGTTATTACCGAATTCATCCAAAAGCGGACCAACGTGTAGGTAATGTGTTCTTGATTGCTGAAGGACGAACACTGGTAGCCAGCCACCGACGAATGAAGAATGTGGTTGGTGGAGCATCTCGGACGAAGACCAACGTTGTAGAATAGTGCGCGAAGTTCCGAGCTGGTCGCGATTCGACACAAGACACCGGTCTATCTGGAAAGCTAGCCTCACCCATACGCCCCTGGGATACACGAGCGCTCGCATCTCGTGGCCGTGCGGTAGCGTTCTCGCTTCCCACGCCCGGGATCCCGGGTTCGATTCCCGGCGGGGTGAGGGATTTTCTCTGCCTCGTGATGGCTGGGTGTTGTGTGCTGTCCTTAGGTTAGTTAGGTTTAAGTAGTTCTAAGTTATAGGGGACTGATGACCATAGATGTTAAGTCCCATAGTGCTCAGAGCCATTTGAACCATTTTTTTTATACACGAGCACACGCCCTACAGCTCTGATCTCTCGTCTTGCGATTGAAATGCAGTCGTGTACTTAAAAAGAGTCGTTGAACGTGCGACGACTCATGCCGGACGAGGACGTGCAACAGGAATTTACAGACTTTTTCACACAAAAAGACCCAGTGTTTTATAAAAAACGGGTAACCTCAGCCCAGTGCGCAAGTGGGATAATTGCCTCAACGCTCACAACGATTTTGCCTAATTGGCGTAGCGATTATGGACTGCGCGGCCTTCGAAAGGAAACTTTTGATTACCCCTTACAGAACATCATTCTTGTACAATTTGCAATCGTCTTCTCATTACATCAGGAGATTTTCCTTTACTGAAATTGCAGCCATGTGGTTTGAGTGGCTGTGCTGGTGCTGAGATCCTTTAAGGTAACTTGTCGTTTTTTTATCGTTTTTCTTGACTAGGAAATGCACTAGCTTTATTGCACCACCTCGGAGCAGTGACGCCAATATATCAATCTCTTCAACATAAATTTCGTCATTGTTCGTTAGGATCTGAAAGTTCTTTCTCTGAACGCTTAATTTTATAGTATGCAGGAACACGGATTACGTCTACAAGATGAAGCACACTACACAGTCATGCATTAGCTCTGTTAACAGCACTCCTGGTTAATACTTACTTATCCGTGTGTTTCAGAAACTTTTAAATGAAACTGCTATCGTTGTCTTTGGAGTTTCCGAATTAGATGACTTTGTGAGGGAACCATACCTGCAAATTGGTTAATCGTAAGGATAAAACTTGCTCCAAACCTTTACCTGACTATTTAGCAACACTTTTCCACAGGACAGTAGGCTTTAGCACCTGTATTGCACAAATAAAAGCAAATGGAAAAGTATTTTTGACCACCTAATCAATTCTAAGTTGCCTGACTGCTTAGAACCTAAACACAGCTCGGTATTTTAATATATACTGCCCAAAATTTAAAGTTAGTCTGATAAATTTAGGTTTTACTTACAAAATGTGGGGAAATGGATGGAGTTTAGAATTACAATGAACTGTCGAATTCATCCATAAGAAGCGATGGTAATGGGTAGCGGGTTGTTACACAGCGGAAAGGTTTCATTGCCACTATCAAATTCTATCGTTTTATTGAGTACTATAAAATTTTACGAGCAAAATTTATGCGAATAATCGGAAAGCCCACTCTGTTTTTGTCAGAATCGTATATTTGCAGTAATAAAAGT
This sequence comes from Schistocerca cancellata, assembly GCF_023864275.1. NCBI lineage: Eukaryota > Metazoa > Arthropoda > Insecta > Orthoptera > Acrididae > Schistocerca > Schistocerca cancellata. The sequence goes on from NC_064626.1 coordinate 958,215,228, forward strand.
AACATTCTTGGAAAAGTCGTTATCTGAAGCTTGCGGAAAAAAATTGCTGTGGTAACTCGTACTTTTACTGATGCAAAACATTCTGGAATGGAAATTATTCGAAGCCTTATTCATGAAAATACCGAATCACAACAATATTTCAAAAATTAACATTCGTTTATGTAAGGCTCAGTTTGTGGCTCCCACGTTAGGATGCTAAATTATTGCAATTAAAACGTTCGAAAGGGTTTTATACATTTTCATTGATCAATCTGAATTTTCAACAGCCAAGAGAACTTCTTAATGAAATCTAATTTACGTAAATTCAAAGTTAAAGAAATGTTTTTCAGAAAGAATTTTAAACACATCACAAATTTCGTGTGACAAAAAATAAACGAAGACTTGCAGGATTTTACTTTTAGCCTCCTGGTATCCTATCCCTTTTTTTATTTGTGAGTAGTAAGTCCTCTAACTGGTTGGCGACCCACCACGATTTCATCTCTTGCAACATTTCATCTCAGAGTATCAGTTGCACGTTGGGTCCTTAATTGTCTGGTTGGTGCATCCAGACCTCTCTTCCCTTTCCTTCAGATCGTTCTAGCACCATGGAAGCTATTCCCTGATGTCTTAACACATGTGCGGTCATCCTGTCCCCTCTTCTACACATATTTTCTTCCTTGGCGATATTGCGGATGATTCCTCATCCTATCCTTCTAATTTAAACACCCTTCTGTAACACCACATCTCAAACGTCTCGATTCTGTTCTTTTCCGGTGATCCGACACTCCTTGATTCACTGCCGTACAATTCTGTGCTCCAAACATATATTCTTAGATATTTCCTCCTCAAAGTAAGGCAAATATTTGGTACTAATAGATTTTTATTCGGCAGGGAAGCCCTGTTCTCTTGTATTACTCAGCTTTTTACGTAGTCTTTGCTTCGACCTTTAGAAGTTATTTTGCTTCCATGACTGCAGAATTACTTCCCTTCGCCTACTTCCTGCTCCCCAGTTTTAATGTTAAATTTATCACTAATTTCGTTTCTTTTACTTGTTATTAGTTTCGTCTTTCTTCGTTTCGTTCTCAGTGCATATTCTGTGCTCATTAAATTGTTTATTTCAATGAACAGATCGCGTAAGACGTATTCAGTTTCAATGAGGACCTTTCACTCTTAATCCCAATCTTCAATCTTACTTTTATTTCCGTCGCTGTTTCTTTGACGTGTAGATTGAGCAGTAGGGGTGAATGACCATCTCTCTCCTACAGTCTTTTGATCCGCGCACTTCTTTTTTAGCCTTCCATTCTGTAAGTTACGTCTTGGATATCGTAACTATCATCCTTTCCTTCAACTTATATACATTTTTCTCAGAATTTAGAACATCTTCCACTATTTCAGCTTGTAAAACATTTCCTCTAGCGACAAATCCTGTGAACATTTCTTAATTTTTCCTAAGTCTTGCTTCCAATATCAAACTTTTAAGCTGATTGTGGGATCTTTCTCGCACTTATCTGCCCATGCTATCATCGGGATCGTGTCGATTATATTTTTCCGAAAATCTTCTGGCATGACACCAGTCTCATAGAGACCCATCAGACAAATCTTGTCACTCACAGAGCCCGTCTGTGTATTCTCTCTAAGTATGCTCTCTGCCATGTACATTTAACAGGGGAATACCCATTGCACTCTTAATATTGACACCTCTGGTATTAATTTCACCGAAAGTAATTTGACTTTTCTGTATGTTGAATCTGTCTTTCCAACGATCATTTGTTTTTGTTTTCTTCACATTTTTTCTGCAGCCATTTTGTCTTCACTGCCTTCCACCTTGTACTTATCTCACTCTTGAGTGACTTATATTCCTTCATACCTGTCACTCCCTGAACATTTTTGTACTTTCTTCTCTAGTAAATCAACTGAGGCGCCCATGGTTTCATCGCAGTTACTTTCCCTTCATGTAGTTTGTTTGTACAACTTCTGTGATTATCTTTTTTTCAGGGTTTACCATCTCGAAGGTGGTTTTGTAAATTAATATTTGAGTGGGTAATACACTAACTTCTTGCTGGCTTGTTTTTATCAGAGGGAGTCGGACTTCCAGCGTCGCTTTATACCCTATGCTTCTAATACAGTTTGGTTCTTGACTTATACTAGTAAATAGATAAGTCAGCGAAAAATGTATGTAAATAAATAAACGAAGGGAAAAACCCCATAGGACTAATGATGATGTCGTAACCAAAGATTACATTTTCAACCAACTCTGCAGTGAAAATCTCATTTTGGAAACATCCTCCAGGCTGTGGCTAAGCCATGTCTCCGCAGTATCCTTTCTTTCAGGAGTGCTAGTTCTGCAAGGTTCGCAGGAGAGCTTCTGTAAAGTCTGGAAGGTAGGAGACGAGATACTGGCAGAAGTGAAGCTGTGAGACCGGGCGTGAGTCGTGCTTCGGTAGCTCAGATGGTAGAGCACTTGCCCGCGAAAGGCAAAGGTCCCGAGTTCGAGTCTCGGTCGGGCACACAGTTTTAATCTGCCAGGAAGTTTCATACTAAAGACACAGTCAAATACTCTAAGTCCAGAGAAAAGTTAAAGTCTACAACTCATGTTGACGAAGATCACGGCATCCCACCATTCAGATTTGAAGCTGACTGCGCATATAGTCAAGATATTAGAAAAGAGTGAAAATTTTCTGTTCATTTTGTGACCTCTTGTTAAAATAACAACACACTATTAAATAAGCTATTAACAGACCTCACAAAGCGCACCTATATCCAGTGTCACAGTGTGACAAGAAATTATGAAAAATTATAGATACATATTAAACAGCAAATCCTGTGTACTCATGGACTTTGAAAATTAAATTAGGCTCTGCTGCCTTTGTAGAGTCCTGCCCACTCATCACGTGTAGGATGCGTAAAGGATGCTGCGTTCTGGTATGCTATACAACAATTCAAGCAAATAACGTTAATAGTTTTTATTAGAAATAAGAAGACTGACAGACTTAACTGGGAATTTACAATGGTGTCGCAAGCGAATTGGGGCATGGAACATAAATCCGAGTCCTTTGCTATATACGATGTTCATGCAAGTTAGACAAACAGTTTGTGGATTACTAATAACTGATATCGTAGCACTCTCTGCTAAGAGTGTCCGTATACTGTCCCGATCCTGGGCGGCCGAGGCTGGCAGGAGCGGCTTTTATATTCTCTTCTTGCAGAGTACGCTCCTGTCGTGGCGCGGTTCTTGTCAGCGGGCTATTGGTCAACGTCGTTTCACCACCTTCTCTTCTCTTGCGTTCTTCATCTTCGTTCCGGCGCATTTGGTTACATCAGAATATTCCTCCCCCACAAAGCGTCGGACCGTAGCAGGAGTGTGGGCGCATCGCCGGGCCGGAAGCTGTGGCTACAGGGGACGTCAAGCTTCCGGCCGTACCCCGCCATCTGGCCTGTGCTCTAGGGGAAACGTCCCCTGGTAAACGACCAGAAGGGTACGCGTCCACCTCCTGCTGCTATCAACCAGATGAAGAAGGCGGCGACTGCTGCGGTGTGAGAGGTCCAGCTCCATCGGTAGGACGAGAGGAGGCGGAGGAGGCGAAGGCTCCGTCTCGATGGGGTCGTACCACGGTGTCGTGAGGACACAGTCTGGCGACTACGGTGGCCGCGCTGTCCTCTGGACTAGCGAATCTGGGGGAAGAGACACTGCAAGATCATTGTGAACATGATAAAGGCGAGACTGATTTTGATGGAGGCGCTATAAGCCATCTGTACCTGAAGAAGATACATGCAAGCGCCAAGTCGACAGACGACCTCGCCTCGAGACTACCGTCTGCTGCTGCTAAAAACCCTGTAAAAGCAATACCATGGAGCGCGAAGCGATAATTGCGGCCTTCCTTCGGCACCGGATGCTGAGAAGGGCGGAGCAGGTGGAGCAGTGTTCGATGGCGGCGGCCGTGAAGCAATTCCATCGGTGATGGTCTATCTCGTGCGTGCGAAGGATATGAAGCGAGAAACAGTTGGAAGGCTTTATCCCTTCTGTGTGCGGAGTGAAGTTTGGCCATCTGCTACTTGAAGATTCCGTTCCGGTTCGCTGTCTGTGTGTGAAACGGTGCACTAGTTAGATGCTGTACGTCATTTCGTTCACAGAATGTTTCAAATTAATGGGCCGTTAACTGAGGGCCGTTGTCTGACACTATTAATTGAAGTAAACCTTCGAGGCAAAAAACTCGATGACAACACCTGAATTATGCTATGTGACGTTGCCGAGTTCATAGGCACAGCAAGAGGGAACTTGCTATATGAGTCAATCACAATCAACCAACGAATGTTCGAAAAAGGTCCCGCAAAGTCGATATGCCCACGTTGCCATAGCGATAGCGACAAAGGCCAAACAGAGAATTGTTGTGGCAGAGCAGACCGATTTTCCGCACATGCATGACACTGTGACGTCATCTGTTCTATTTGGGTGTCCATACACTGCCAAGTACAGTATCGATGCGCTAACTGTTTCGTACGAACAAACCCCCTGTGTCCTTGGTGAAGTAACTGCAATGCTTCTTTTTACAAAGCTTTAGGGATCAACGTACGTGATATCCACTGTCATTTTGAACAAGAAATACACCTTTCCGTACAACGAGGCTATGCCGACGTGCAAAGTATCGGCCCACTTCTGAGTTGTTAATGCTATTCAAGGAACGAGGCCAAGATGTGCGAACGTTTGTCAGCAAAATGTTCTAATCTGAATCGGCTTCCGTGGCCTCTGCAATTTTCTTAAAGTTCAGTGGGAAAGATTGAAGCAATTCAGAATCTTGAGCATCGATGTTACAATAAGATGGAACAGAAGCGTCAAAGTCTGTATAAGGGCCAATCGGAAGACGTGAAAGCGCTTCCGCATTACGATGTCGAGCTGTCGGGCGATACACAATCTCGTACTTGTAGTGAGACAACAACAAAGCCCATCTTTGCAATTTTTGGGCAGTTAGTACCGAAACCGGTTTCGTCGGATGAAACAATGACTACAAAAGCTTGTGATCCGTTACGAAATAGAATTTTCTGCCATTCAAATAGTTGTGAAACTTGGTGACATCATACACAATAGTCAAAGTCTGAGCTTTGGTCGACACTTTCGATGCAAAAGTAACAGGCCTGTCTGTATTACGAATTCTGTGCGAAAGCACTGCACCGATTCCGTAAGATGAAGCGTCATTTTCCAATACAACTTCCTTGTCAGGGTCAAAGTGACCACTGAGTAAAGGCATCTTTAAGTTTTTGAAAAGGTTTCATGACACTCGTCCATCCAAACAAAGCGGACATTCTTGCGACGCAAGCGATGCAATGGAGCCGCAATTTGTGCAGTATTCAGTATGAACGGAATATAATAGTTCATTTTCCCTACGACTGACTACAATTCTGTGACATTGCGAGGAACTGGTAAGTCTCTTATGGCTAACAAAAGTGACTGAAGATGATGTACACCTTGACTGTTTATTAAATGAACAAGATACTGCTACTAAGGTTTAAAGAAATCACACTTGTCCCGTCGACACGTTAGTCCTGCAACAGATAACACACGAAACAAAGCACGTAAATTTGCAATATGTTCTTCAGGTGTACAACCTGCAACAATATCGTCCAAATAGTTTGAACAGTTTGGCGCTTGTGCAGTCAAAAATGGTTCAAATGGGTCTAAGCACTATGGGACTTACCATCTTAGGTCATCAGTCCCCTAGACTTAGAACTACTGAAATCTAACTTAACCTAAGGACATCACAGACACCCATGCCCGAGGCAGGATTCGAACCTGCCACCGCAGCAGCAGCGCGGTTCCGGACTGAAGCGTCTAGAACCACTCGGCCACAGCGGTCAGCTCTTGTGCAGTCATCTGTTTCAAATACTGTTGGAAAATCCCGAGTGCAGTAGCCATGCCAAAAGGCAAATGCAAATATTTAAACAAGCCCAAATGAGTGTTCGGAACTTACAAGCTTGTTTATTTATTTAATTAATTATATTCAAGGTTTGTATGTCTCAAATTTTAAGATTTATTTTTCAACTTTTATTTTTTGAGATGCGTCATCAAGCAGTATTGGAAGATGGGCGGCATTCAAATTAGTTTTTTAAAAGTAGCGTCCAGCGCCTATTTTGTCCATGAGATCCTCTGGGTGCGGCAATGGATAAGTATCAATCACAGTTTTTGGGTTCACTGTAGACTTAAATTCAACACAGCGGCGAATGTGACCTGAAGGTTTGGGGATCAAAACCAGTGGACTTGCCAATTGAGTAGCTGGTATGGGCGCAATAACTCCGTATCTTGCAATTCTTTAAGTTAAGCAGCAACTTTGTCCCTTAAAGCAATAGGAACAGTTTGGGCCCGGCTAAATTTCAGCTGAGCATTGTCTTTCTGCGTAATATGTGCAACAAAACTGTTAGCTTTTCCTAAACCTTCAGAAAAGAGTTCCAGGAATTCTTTTACCAAGCTAGCTACACTGTCTTTTGCATTGACTGCAGACATTGACAACATATTGTCCTGAATATTAAAGCCAAGCAAATCAAAAGAATCAAGACCAAATATATGTCCTCACACTCGCGAGATAGTAGCATTTTAAAAGTCACAGTTCGCATATGAGAGTGATACATGCCAGGCAAAGTACATGTTCCGAGAACGGGTATGACTCGTTCATTATAAGCAGTCAGTTTGTTGCATACTAATTTTAGACAGGCGTGGGGAGCCTAACAGTTCATATGCGTGAAGATTGAGCAATGTGACAGACGCATCTGTGTCGAAGTAAAATTTCCCACATTTCCCACAAATAAGTGAATGAACAAAAAAGTTTGACGTATCACAGAAGAAACTGCACACTCGCTTGTTGCAGACTGCATCAATGAAATGGGTCTTGTGAAGAGATTTTAGTGAGTGGGCTGAATTCTTATGTCTGTTCCGTTGCAAATATACGGGTTGCACATGTCCTTTCCTACCACAACACTGAGCTTGTCGGGAGGGGCAGCCTTGGCTTTTGTGTCGTGAATAACAGCGAGGGCAAGACTTATTCTGTTCGTCTGGGTAGCAGCCTGTTTAGCGAACTGCTTACGCGGAGTGCAGCGTTGTTTACTCGGTGTGGCTAGCACAAGCTGCCGGAGTGGAATGAGGCGATCATAAGCAAGAGACTCAACCCAACAAATAGCCGGTTGCTCAAATATATCAGCTGCCAGGGCAGCGGAATCGTACTGATCTAATATTTGCAATATCTACTGAAATGATGTATCGGACAGTTTCAAAATCTGTTCTCTGAGTTATACAACGGGCACACTGTAGACGATCGCAGCATGCAACATAATATCTGAATATGAAGCACCGCAAGCACATTTGAATTTGCATTTGCTTGTCATACCCTACAAATCTGTTACCCACTCGCGATAAGTTTTTCATGACCGGTTTTTGCAAGCAAAGAATTGATACCTATCTGCTACCACATTCACTTGTTGGTCATAATTGTTTGTTAGGGCCTGTGCTACCTGGTCATAACTAAGTTCACTCGGAGTTGCGTTATGAAAGAGTTTTGGAATGAGGCGGACACTGCACTTCCTACTGTTGATAATAGATATGGACGTTTCACGGTACCTGGTACATTGTGAGCGAGGGTATGGACTTCGAACTGTGACAACCACTCGGTCCATCCCTCTTCTTGTTCACGAAATTGTCGAAATGTGGTATAGCAGCAGGTGATGTAGGTGGTGCTTGTTATGTCGGGCGGGCAGCGTTGCTCAGTAGCTGCTGCAACTTTTAATAAACTCGCCCGTAATTCATCATACACATATTTGATTTGCAAAGTAGCTTGTTTTGGCGTTTACTGATCCAGCCAGCTTTCATTTTATACTTCAGAAGATCATACTCTTCTAGTAGCTCAGATTTATTAATTATCCAATCCATCATAATTAAGTGACTTCACTAAATCGCTCTAGGCAAATGTCGGCATGGTTCCTTTGAAAGGGCACGGCCGACTTCCTTCCCCGTCCTTCCCTAATCCGATGAGACCGATGACCTCTCTGTCTGGTCTTCTCCCCGAAACAACCCATCATAATTAAAACAACTTCAGCGTTCTCAGTATTTATCCTAGCGGCATGCTTTATGTTGTAATGAGTTCGTCTCATCACAGTAATTTTTCTGCCGTATGTGTTTTTTTCTATATCACGTCTGTATCATGTCAGTAACATACTTTCGGTGAAAATATGGGGATCATCTTTCATGTTATCCTCTTTAGACACCACAGAATCGTCTCCAACCTACAGACATGTGCCACCATTCTGGACTAGGGGAAACCCACATTCTGGTGTCCAGCCATCAGCTTACAACGATTCCTCACTCAGTCAGGGGGCTGCTGTGTACTGTCAAAGCTCTGTTCTCCCAGTTCAGATTGGCCTCTCGTAATGTCATATTGCACTTACATGGTTAATTACAGTGTGAAGTAGCACTAGAGTTCGTTGTTGAAATTGTCACATAGGTCACTCCTTGTGCCAAAACAAGTGTGGTAAATTTGGTGGCACATGAATGAGCTTGAGTAATGAACAGGAACCACGTACAAACATAAAAACATATTTATAAATGATAGGTATGTGTAGCCTATAGAAGCAAAGTATTATTTTTATTACTAAGCAAATCTTTAAGGAAAACAGTTTAATTTTAGGGCTTATTAAGCTCAACGATGTTGGGATTTTTATTTGTCCACATAACTCTCTAAACCGACAGCGTTTAACCATCCAAGGGAACTTTCAGATACTTAACTCACTGCACCCTGCCTCACATAAACCACCTCTCTCCCATTGCGTCATAATTTAATCCACTGTTGTTGTCCTATCATAGCACCACATGGTTGAGATCTGTTTCTTGGGCCCACACTCCTTCGGTATGGTTGTTAGCGATCCTCCTTTTGCCTCCATGCACAACCAGCAATGCTTTGTGGAACTGCTCGCCAGTGAAACCACATTTTATCAAATATTGAAACAAACGACTACAGTGAGTTTCTATTTATGGCAATGAGCCATTGGCTACAAAGTGATCAGACTATTTCAACGCTTCCCTGTTTCACCTTGTGTTCACAATAGGTATCTCTCCAAAGAGATCCACTAAGGGAACAAGGTATAAGAATCACTTTTAAATTCAGATAAGCCACACATACAAATGATGTCCCAAATATAAACATCTTAACTTCCTGTATCTGAAGTTTCATACTTAGTAACTTGCTTCCCACATGAGCTTACGATAAAAGAAACAATCTTCAAAATAAATTAATTAATTCCTAATTGATCTCTGGATAAATAAACAACAATTCCAGATTATGAGCTTACGAAACACTGATTTCAAGAAACTCACAATATATGTATTTTACATGTTCATATGGACTCAAATAATTCAAACACACATCACTATTATTACTAAACTTCACCAGCAAATCTTACTTATACGTATCAGACTCAAGCTATAGATTCTGTTCCTTGTATCACTGTTCCAAATCAGTACAATTTTTGACAAATAGTACCTCCCAAATACAGCCAAAGATACATAAGTAATGAAGCCCCACCAATTTTTCAGACATGACAAAAATAGGCACACATTCTTATTACAAAGTAAAATATTGAATTTGTTCTCTGATTCAATCCTCAGTCAAATGAATCCCTGACACATCTGACATTTACAGCAATGAAAGCCGTATTACACCAAGGATATAAGCTATCCTAACTGCATATTATAACTCTCCCACCTAAAAGAGTTACAGAAACACAAAGTAATAAATAAATGAATGAACACTAGAGAAGAATTCATGCTACGTTACTTCCCTTTTGAATTTTATCCTTTTCCTTTATTTCACAAGCATCAAAATCCAGAAATCTGTCCTCCAAAATAATGTTCCGAGCATACTTGTATAAGAAATCCATCTACAAAATAAAATTTAGCATTAAACCAAGAACAACGAAACAATTAATAGCAAGTCAGTTACTGTCAATTATACATTGTAACAGTATTTCTATTTTGACTAGCTTCTTTAGCCCAAGTGCTTTTTTTTTATTTTCGCACCAGTCGCTGGTGATTGCAGCAACTCCCTCCTTCCTATTTGTTGCCAGAGAGATTCTGATACAGCTGACAAACTACAGCCAAAAACTGAAAGCTCAATTTTTTTCACTTTTCCCTCTACCACTGTATTAATAGGTTGTACTCTTACAATAGGATTTCTGTTCAACTCGATTAAATCGAAAAATCTGCTTCAGTTTTCTTCCTGCCTTCCCTTCCTAAGATACAGGTATTTTTATAAACAACACCATGCCCTGTTAAATCATTAAATATCCCATCAACATTCTGCTCATTATTTAATTTCTCAATCTTTGTACCTAACACAAATTCTTCTTTCTCCCAATCCTTAAGAAGCAACAACTTATGCACCTCTCAGTAAAACAGCCAGCCCATTACATTAAAATATACTTCCTCTTTCTCCATTCAGTCACCACTGACATTATTATCGAGGGCCATACAATCTTCACCTTCCATGAAACAATGTGCTTTTACTTCTTCCTACGAGAGATTCACACAACAACACTATCACTACCATGATCAAACCATATTGCACTTACCAATTCATCATTTAAGCAATTCCTATCACCACTGATACTCATTGGTAAAGGCATGTATTTGACATCACCACCTTATCTACTGTATCATCACCACTGAGGACAACAATAGTACAAACTCCAACATGAGTAGTCTTATACACAATGGTATCCAAAGAGGAAATACACTGCTGACCATTAAAATTGCTACACCACGAAGATGACGTGCTACAGACGCGAAAGTTTACTTACAGGAAGAAGATGCTGTGATATGCAAATGAATAGCTTTTCAGAGTATTCACACAAGTTTGGCACCGGTGGCGACACCTACAACGTGCTGACATGAGAAAAGTTTCCAACCGATTTCTCATACACAAACAGCAGTTGACCAGCGTTGCCTGGTGAAACGTTGTTGTGATGCCTCGTGTAAGGAGGAGAAATGCGTACCATCACGTTTCCGACTTTGTTAAAGGTCGGATTGTAGCCTATCGCGATTGCGGTTTATCGTATCGCGACATTGCTGGTCGCGTTGATGGAGATCCAATGACTGTTAACAGAATATGGAATCGGTGGGTTCAGGAGGGTAACACGGAACGCCGTGCTGAATCCCAATGGCCACGTGTCACTAGCAGTCGAGATGACAGGCATCTTATCCACATGGCTGTTACTGATCGTGCAGCCATGTCTCGATCCCTGAGTCAACAGATGGGGACGTTTGCAAGACTACAACCATCTGCACGAACAGTTCGACGACGTTTGCAGCAGCATGGACTATCAAAAAAAAAAATGGTTCAAATGGCTCTGAGCACTATGGAACTTAACATCTGAGGTCATCAGTCCCCTAGAACTTAGAACTACTTAAACCTAACTAACCTAAGGACAGCACAGACATCCATGCCCGAGGCAGGATTCGAACCAGCGACCATAGCGGTCGCGCGGTTCCAGACTGAAGCGCCTAGAACCGCTCAGCCACAGCGGCTGGCTGCATGGACTATCAGCTCGGAGACCATGGCTGCGGTAACCCTTGACGCTGCATCACAGACAGGAGCGCCTTCGATGGTGTACTCAACGACGAACCTGGGTGCACGAATGGCAACACGTCATTTTTGCGGATGAATCCAGGTTCTGTTTACAGCATCGTGATGGTCGCATACGTGTTTGGCGACATTGCGGTGAACGCACATTGGAAGCGTGTATTCGTCATCGCAATACTGGCGTATCACCTGGCGTGATGGTATGGGATGCCATTTATAACACGTCTCTGTCACCTCTTGTTCGCATTGACGGCAGTTTTAACAGTGGACGTTGCATTTCAGATGTGTTTAGACCCGTGGATCTACCCTTAATTCGCCGGCCGAAGTGGCCGTGCGGTTAAAGGCGCTGCAGTCTGGAACCGCAAGACCGCTACGGTCGCAGGTTCGAATCCTGCCTCGGGCATGGATGTTTGTGATGTCCTTAGGTTAGTTAGGTTTAACTGGTTCTAAGTTCTAGGGGACTAATGACCTCAGCAGTTGAGTCCCATAGTGCTCAGAGCCATTTGAACCATTTGAACTACCCTTAATTCGATCCCAGCGAAACCCTACATTTCAGCAGGATAATGCACGATCGCTTGCTGCATGTCCTGTACGGGCCTCTCTGGATACAGAAAATGTTCGACTGCTGCCCTAGCCAGCACATTCTCCAGATCTCTCACCAATGGAAAACGTCTGGTCAGTGGTGGCTGGGCAACTGGTGAGTACTCTTGGTGAACTATCGTGTTGAACCCGCATGGCTAGCTGTACCTGTACACGCCATCCAGGCTCTGTTTGACTGAATGGCCAGGCATATCAAGGCCGTTAGTACGGCCAGAGGTGGTTGTTCTGGGTACTGATTTCTCAGGATCTATGCACCCATATTGCTTGAAAATGTAATCACATGTCAGTTCTAGTATCATATATTTGTCCAACGAATACCCGTTTATCTTCTGCACTTCTTGGTGTAGCAATTTTAATGGCCAGTAGTGTATCACAAATATTACTTTATTTCTTTACACACACCTTTGAAACACTGTCAACAAATTACTCACTAATAGCTAATCTGCATTGCACCACACTTCCATACCAACACCTTCTAGTACTTCTGGCATCACTGCCTCTGTTTTAGATACATGATTGATTATTATAGTTAGTAAACCCACACTGTTTCCAATACGCTCCTGTTCAACAGCATTGTCTCTACTAAATAATTCCATAACGCAATAAGCAGAATACTCATTACTTTCATTCTTTGGGCCAGTCTCGCGAACCATTGTTGAGAGTTTGACACGGTTTACACTAACATGTAGACTGATTTACGACAAAGTTTTGCGCATGGCGTTCATTGGTATTTCGTGCAAAGTGATCGCACTATGATGAAGCCCTCAGACTCCGTGAAAACGATGCCATTGCTAACTGATGAGAATGCCAGAAGGCACATGTCTTTGATATCGTTGTAACTTGTGCACCCTGTCGCTGTTGTGTAGCAGAGGAAACTTAACGCCGATATTGTGTCTCCTAGTGTTTTCCATAGGAACGTTGTGTGGTAGTGTCTGCTTCCCACTGAGAATGTGTGGCAGAGGGAGGTTAGTAACGATGTTGTGGACAGCATACTGCTAGTTAGAGCGTGCATCATAGTGATGCTAGGAAATGCTGTAGAACAGGGCTTCACAATATACGTGCTCGCGGAGCAAGCTGTGAGCAGCAAGGCGCGAGCACGGAGCAGCGCGAGCACGCTACCCCCACTACCGGACGAGAGTGGAGAGTGGGAAGAGTCACGTGGGGCACATAACATCTGCCGCCAGTCAATGTAAATCCGCGGCCACCTGCAGGGATATCACTCACGAATTATTTCTGCGACAAATGAAGCAAATAAAGGAGAATGTAAACGTGCCACATAATTTTATTAGCTTAGTATACGCATATACATTCATAATAATTTGTGAACTGTCACACAATAAAAGGTATCACTGAAGTGTGGGACTCTCGGTTATCTTGTACGTTTTGCCCTTTACAATTGCGTCTATGTTCAGAGTAATTGTTCTTGCGCAATGTAGGCGCAGCGTGCAGTTTAAATTTCGATCAGACAATGCGTTTCTCAGGCGCGTCTTGTTACGTTTCACTGCAGACATCAGTTGTTCACAAACATACGTGGAACCGAACGTTGATATTATTGTAGCCGCCAGTTTGTGCAAACCAGGGAATCCATCCTGAGGGAAGTGTCTGTGGAATTCCAAAATGTATTTCTTGTTCTGAAATTTGTCTCTGTATTCTCTGTCACACTGCAGGTTAATAATTTCTAGTTGCAGCTCAGGACGAATCTCTTGAATATTCGCTGAATATGGAGAGGAGAACAGATCAAAATCACTGTCTAGTGCTGTCAGATCTTGAAAGCGTTGATAAAATTCTTCCTTAAGGGCAACTAAACTATGTGAATAACGTTCACAGTCTTTGTGAACATCTTGCATGGATGATAATTTAGGAAAATGAGCTAGATTTCCTGTTTCCATCTGACTCACCCAAAGTGTCAATTTCATTTTAAAAGCTCGTATTCGATCTATGAAATGAGTAATTAGCAGATATTTATCTTGTAGTGAAATGTTCATAGCATTCAGATGGCTAGTTAAATCTGCTAAGAACGCGAGATCACATTTCCGTGAAGGCTCCTTCAATTCAGGAACACACATGTTATTTATTTCCATGAACATATTTATCTCATCTAATAGGCAAAAAAATCGATTTAATAATTCGCCTCGACTAAGCCAGCGGACCTCGCTGTAATAAGGCAGGCTACCATACTGGCATTCTACATCCTCAAGAAAGCTTTTAAATTGCCTGTGTTGTAGCCCATGCTTCCGTATATAATTGGTTGTGCGAACAACACTCATCACATTTTTTAGAGCGATACTCTTTGCACATACGTTTTCCTGGTGGATCACACAGTGAACGCCCCTTATTTCATTCGGCACGGTCAGTTTTTGCATTTTCTCCTTCAACAGCGCAACGAAACCGGTTTTTTTCGCTGTCACCGCTGGTGCACCGTCTGTAGACACTGAAACTAAAGAATTCCACGACAATCCTATATTTTTAACACTTTCTTCAACACTACTTAAAATATCACCTCCGGTTGTAGTGTTATTCATGGCTATTACATAGAGGAGCTCCTCCCTTACCTGAAGATCTCAATTAACACCTCTAATAAATATGGCAAGCTGCGCTATTCCAGTGACATCAACACTTTCGTCCCGAGCTAGAGGATACGCCATAAAATCTTTACAGATATTTGCAAACTGGCTCTGGACGTCGTCTGCCACGTCCTGTATGCGACGCATAATGGTCATGTTAGGTAATGGCACAATCCGAAACTGTTCAACTATAGATGGACACAAATGTTCTCGTGCGGTTCTAGGCACTACAGTCCGGAACATCATCACCCTACGGTCGCAGGTTCGAATCTTGCCTCGGGCATGGATGTGTGTGATGTCCTTAGGTTAGTTAGGTTTAAGTAGTTCTAAGTTCTAGGGGACTGATGACCTCAGAAGTTAAGTCCCATATTGCTCAGAGCCATTTGAACCATTTTGAACAAATGTTCCGCTGCAACTACCAAACATTCTTTCATTAAATCGCCATCAGTGAAGGGGCGCAGGGATTTTGCTAAAGGCAAAGCAATTTTGTAACTCACTCTGAGAGCGGCCTCAGTTGATTTTTCTTCGTCGTCTAGATCTTCTTCGGATAGCTTCCTTTTAAGTTAAATAACTTCCTGTGCACGATCTGGTCCATCACATTTTCCACTTCCGTATTCTTTCGCATGGTACGACATATAATGTAGCTGCAAATTAAATTTCCTAAATGAATTCAGCGTTTTGTGACATACTAAACATTTTGCAACACCATCTTTTTCTGTAAACAATTACAATTCCTCCCAATGGAGGTTGAACTCCGAAAGCATGGTTTGGGTTACACAACGGCGACTTGACATGATTCTTAACCAGCGAAGTGACTGTTAGAGCTGATCGTAGTACTTTAAACGTTACACAGCCGGCGCGAATTCAATAGGCACGCTGCGGCCCTATTCCAGCGTGCGCGCGCATTTCCCCTCCTCCCTCCCTCCCTCCTCCACGACCTAGCACCTGCTCGCGAGCACGTGCCTGAGCAGACGCGAGTACTCACGCTCAACAACGGCCAGTTGTTAAGCCCTGCTGTAGAAGGTCACACAGAATACGTGCCTTGTACCAGACTGGCAGAGTAGTCTGGCAGGCTAGGTGACAGGGCAATTCACAGATCCTGTCGTAGCCACGAGGTATCACTCCAAACGCGAGTAACACTCGTGACCCCCAAATGTTTTCCTGATATGTGTTGCTTTAATCTAAGGAATGCTGCAGCACACTTCAGGGGTTGTAGAGGATGTCGTGAGGAGCAAATGGAGGATAGGAATCCATGTCGGGAAACATCATCCACTGACGCGCCAGAACGTCGAAGTTACAGGCGCCGGATCCTGCCTTTAGACCAGTAGTAAACGAGACTTTGTACGATGACGGACAGTAAGCGGAACGTCGCCATGTTTATTTGTTATTCAGTGATAGCGAGTGAATTCCATGATTGCCAGTGGAGATGCAGAAGCTACCTGCTGCGTCGTCAGACCTTGCCTCCTATGAACGTGATGCTGTGTTGGATGACGGTGGATGCTCGGTGGATGACGGTTTTGGGCAAGGGTTTACATCTGTAGTATACCGAAAAACATTAGAGATTTTTAATGGCTCCAGAGCTGTGGACTATAGCCGCCCCCTGTGTCTAAATTATACCCGTTTGGCATAGGTGACTGAAATGAAAATGTATATGGAATGGCGTATCTTTTGTATTTTATGATGAGAAGCGAGAGTGTGGAAGCCGATGCCAGTAGGGAGACTGCTCTTCTCTGTCAACACCAGCACGATACTGGGCTTATTGTCTCCTTCCGGTGAACGGATCCCCGAGCCTGAGTGCATTAGGTAAAGCCGGCATATTTGTAGCTCTTTTGTCTCCATCATTCGTGAAGACCAGGCAAAGTATGGGCCACAAGGAATAATGGACTTCGCATTAGAGACAAAAGAAGCACCATTAGCCATTACCAGTGGCCTCTAATTGAAAAAATGTCTTATCACGATCTCTCCACTGGCAAAAGATTTCGTAGTATTGCCCCCTTCGGTTCTCCAAGAGGGGGCGACCGATGGGAGGAGGCCATGAGAAAACGATCGAATAACCAACGAAAGGCGAACGTTCTACACGTTGCAGTGTGGAATGTGACAAGCTTGAACTTCGTAGGGAAGCTAGAAATCTGAAAAATGAAATGCTAAGGCTCAATCTAGAAGTAGTAGGGACAAGTGAAATGAAATTGAAGGAAGACAAGGACTTCTGGCCGCACGCGTGTAGGGTCATATCAACAGCAGCAGGAAATGGTATTACGGAAGTAGGACTCGTTAGGAACAAAAAATGTTTCAAATGCCTCTGAGCACTATCGGACTTAACATCTAAGGTCCTCAGTCCCCTAGAACTTAGAACTACTTAAACCTAACCAACCTAAGGACATCACACACACCGTAGCAGTCGCGCGGTGACGGACCGAAGCGCCTAGAACCGCTCGGCCACCGCGGCCGGCCGTTAGGAACAGGAAGGTAGGAAAGAGAGGGTCTTCCGTGATATGGTTGCTCTCATCATAATCGAAAACAAACGAACACCGACTTCAATAGTTCAGGTACACATTCCGAAGTCGCAAGAAGAGGCAGAGCAATTGATGATTTGAACTAGTAATTCAGTACGTGAAGGGAGATGAAAATCTAAGAGTCATGGGAGGATTGGAATGCGGTTGTAGGAAAAGGAGTTGGAGAAAGGGTTACGGGAGAACATGGGCTTGGTGTTAGGAACGAGAGAGAGGAAAAAGACTAATTGAGTTCTACAAAATTTTTCACATAGTAGTAAAGAATGTTCAGGAATCACAAGAGGATGTGGTATACTAGGAAAAGACCTAGATCTACGGGGAAGTATTTCAGTTACACTGCACCATGGTCAGGCGGTGATTCCCATGTTAGATATTGGACAGTAAGGCTTACCCAGGAGCAGACAGAGACTCAGTAGTGATGGTGAATATGCTGGACTTTAAGAGACTAGTCACGAAGAATCAACCCGTAAATAAGTGGGATACGAAAGAACTAAGGAAAGAAGAGGTACGGTTGAGATTATCTGACTCTACAGATACTGCGATCAGGACTAGCTCAGTAGGTAGTTCAGTTGAAGAGGAATGGACTTGATTGACGAAACAAGAAAATGAAAAAATGGTCAGGGAATTTCAGGAATACCGTAATACTAGTCACATAGGAACGAAATAAATATGAAGTACAGTGAAGGTGAAATGGCTGCATGAAATATGTGAAGGATTCGGAAAATAAACATTGTCGGAAGAACGGCCTTAGCATATAGAAAATTCACAAGCCATCGGTGAAATTATAAACACGGATGGCACCGTAGTGGAATGAGTGCAGACGAGAAAGCGGATATGTGGAAAGATTACACTGAAGGCTTCTTTGAGGGGGGAGAATAGTCTGATTACGTGGTACGAGATGAAACAGGAGTACAGTAGAGCGTCGATTATCCGAAGTAACTGGGGGACATGGGTGTTCGAAAAACTGGTTTGTACATGTATTTGCCAAAAGAAGTACTGTGCAGTAAATTTATTCATAAAAACAGACATCTCTTTTAGTATTACGAAGTAACATACAAAGGCAACTTCAGTAGGTATACATAGTAGCTTCGATACTGCCGCTACTTCCACTGCCAGTGCCAAGCCGACAGAAGTGTGCTGATTGTTGAAACACAGCGACTGGCTGCTTGGCAGGTCAGCAGCGCCTTCTGAAGGCCCCATTAGAAGCAATGTTCCACCAGCAGTGGCCCAGTGCGGCGACTACTGTGGGGAACTTGGTTTGTGAGTGAGGGTGATGATGGACGGAGGGGGGGGGGGGGAGAGTAACAGGTGCGAGTGAGTACACAGTTCGGTTAAGTGGTCTTTCGGTTGACCGACGTTCGGATAATCGACGCTCTACTGTATATATAAAAGAGATAGGGGATGCAGTACTAGAATTTAGAAGAACTTTGAACGATATAAGATCAAATAAGGCTGAAGGGACAGGTAACATTCCATCGGAATTTTTAAAATCACTGGGGGAAGTGTCAACAAGACAACTATTCACATTGGTATGTAAAGTGTATAAAGCTGGCGCTATACCACCAGATTTTCCGAAACACATCACCCTCACAATTTCGAATGATGCAACACGTGATATGTGCAAAGATAATCGAACAATCAGCTTAACCCATGCAATCAAATTGCTGACGAGAATAATATACAGAAGAATTGAAAAGAAAATGTAAGAGTTGTTAGATGACGATCAATGTGGCCTTAAGAAAGTTAAAGGCGCCAGAGAGGCAGTTCTAACTTTGCGGCTGATAATGAAAGCAAGGATGAAGAACAATGAATCATGTCGATTGGATTTGTAGACTTCAAAGAATGTTACGATAATTTAAAATGGTGCCACGTGTTAGAGATTCTGAGGAAATTGTGTTAAGCTATAATAAAGGACGAATAATGTGTACGAGAACCAGGAGGAAAAATAAGACTGGAAGACTAAGAACTAAGCACTCGCATTAAAAAGTGTGTCAGGTAGGGGTGCAGATTTTCGACCTTACTGTTCAAGCTGCACATCAGAGAAGCAATGAAGTAGAAAAAAGAGAGGCTCATAAGTGGGATCATAGTTCACGATGAAAGGACATCAATGATAAAATTCGGTGATTACATTACTACTCTCAAAAATTGTCCTGCAAAATCTTGGCCAATGATCCAGACTATGAGAGCAAAACAGGATGAAATATTTGGTGTCGATGGCCTTTTGATATCTGAATCTGCCCCTGTGGATGAACAGTGGAGTGCATACGCTAGCAGACTGCGTGGCTGTGCTTCAGAAGTCTTGGGAAAGCCTCAGAAGAAGCACCAGGATTGGTTTGACGACTCAGATCCAGAGATCAGAAAGCTAATTAATGATTTCAGAACCTCTCTTCGCACCCCTGATGATAACAACGTAGAGCAGCGCATTACAATCTGAAAGTGAAGGTACGTGCTCTCAAAGACAGTTGGTGGGCAAATGAAGCAAATGAAATACAGTTCTATGCCGACACACACCAAACGGGCAGATTCTTTGAGTCCCTGAAAACTATCTTTGGTCCCAGAGTTGGGAAGATAGCACCAGTCTATAACAAAGATAAAAGTTGTCGGCTGACGCAACAGAGTGACATCCTGTCTCGGTGGGCGGAACATTTTAATGACGTTCTTAATCCCGACCATCAGACAACCGATATTCCATACACAGAAGCACTTGAAGACCTGCCAGTTGAGTAACAACTTGCGGACGCCCCTTCCTACGATGAATTCATTTCAGCACTGGCTAAGCTGAAAAATGACAAAACAGCAGGATTAGATAACTTGCCATCAGAGCTATATAAATATGTGGGCCAAACATCAAGAAACCATTGTTTGCTCTGATCTTAAGGATTTGGGAGTATGAAATGATTCCACAAGACTGGAAAGATGCTTGTACTTCCAAGATCTATAAAGGCAAGGGTGAAATATCAGACTGCAGCTCCCACAGGGGCATTTCTCTTCTCTCAGCAGCGGGAAAAGTCCTTGCCCACATAATTAACACCCGGTTAACACACTTTGCAGAAAAACTGCTACCAGAGACCCAGTGTGGCTTTCGCCCAAACAGAGGCACAGTGGATGCCATATTTGTTGTCAAACAAATGCAAGAGAAAAGCTTAGAGCAACATCGGCCTTTGTTCATGTGCTTTGTAGACCTGGAAAAAGCTTTTGATCGTGTCCCACGGGAAGCTCTCTGGATTATACTAAAGAAAACTGGGTGCCCTGACAAAATTGTCAGTTTGATTCGGCAGTTTCATGAAAACATGATGGCAAAAATCCGCCATGAGGACAAGCTCTCAGAACAGTTTCCCGTGACATGTAGTGTAAAACAAGGCTGTGTTCTGGCTCCCACACTCTTCTCACTTTACTTCGCAGTTGTTATGAGAGACGCGACCAAAGCCTGTAGTAATCAAATTAGTCTCGACACAAGGACAGACAAAAGTGTCTTCAACATCTATCGCCTCAGAACAAAAAGTCGCGTAACCAAACTATCCATCTTAGAGATTCTCTACGCGGATGATGTATGCATGATGGCTAATTCTTGCGAAACTCTTCAGACTTACATAAATCTGCTAAATGCCTCCTGCAGAAGATTTGGCTTAGCCATTAGCATCACTAAGACGCAAGTTCTCAAACAGCCACTTAGAGGTCTTAATGCAGATGACTCCAGTATTGAGATAAATAACAAACCCTTGCAAAATGTGTCAAATTTCAAATACCTGGGAAGCCAAATTAGAAGTGACAACAGCCTGACAACGGAAATCGCAGCGCGTATAGCCAGCGCAGCCTCAGCCTTCGGTAAGCTTAATGACCGAGTATGGAAATCACATGGTCTCAAACTACAAACAAAAATTGCAGTCTACAAAGCAGTAGTATTATCCACCTTACTCTATGCCTAGGAAATCTTGTGCTGTTACAAAGCTGACATTAAGAAGCTAGATAAATTTCATCTTCGATGTCTGAGATCAATTCTGCGCATCAAATGGGAAGACCGTGTCCCAAACACGGAGATTTTGCGCCGCGTGAAACTGGCTGGTATTGAAGCTTTAATAATGAAACATCAACTGAGAAGGAGTGGTCACATAGTACGCATGGATGACAGTAGGCTACCTAAAGCGGTGTTCTACTCGCAGCTCTCGTGCGGGAAGAGGAGGAAAGGTGGTTAACACCTGCGATATAAAGACACCATTAAACGCCACCTTGCAGCCTGTGGCATTCCAAGCAACCGTTGGGAGGAGCTAGCATTGCGCCGATCGGAGTGGCGATAAACTGTATATAAGAGCATCGAACAATTCGAGCAAAAGCGTCTAATGAACCTGGTTGCTAAAAGAGAGCTCCGAAAATCTCAGCTCAAGCCTGTCTACACGTATACTTACAACTCTGCTGGTCAACTTCACTGTGCTTCATGCAACAGGATATTCAAAGCGAAATTCGGAATCGCGAGCCACATCCGAGCCTACCACAACAAGGACAGAGAAGACTGACGGAGTCGCTGTCGCCGGACATGGCGAGGAGGACATCACTCTCAAAAAAAGTGGAGAAGAATAACAGGATGTAATGAATGGAATAAACAGTCTAATGAGTACAGATTATGGACTGCAATAAATCGAAGAAAGACGAAAGTAATGTGAACTATGAGAAATAAAAACAGCGAGAAACGTAACGTTAGAATCGGGGATCACGAAAGAGACGAAGTCAAGGAATTCTGCAAGGTGGCAGTAAAATAATCCACGACGGGCGAGCAAGGAGGACATAAAAAGCAGACTATCTCTGGCGAAAAGTGTATTTCTGTCCAAGATAAGTCTCTCGGTATCAAACGTAAGTCTTAATTTGAGGAAGACATTTCTGAGAATACACGTTTGGAACACAGCATTATACATTAGTGAGACATGTATTGTTGGAAAACCGGAATAGAAGGGAATCGAGGGATCTGAGATGTGGTGCTACATAATAATGTTGAAAATCATATCGTCTGATAATGCAACGAATTAGTTTCTCCACGGAATCGACGAGGAAAGCAACATGCGGAAAACACTGATAAGAAGAAGAGAGAGGATGATAGGACACCTCTTAAGACATTAGGGAATCACTTCTACGGTACTAGAGGGAGTTGTAAAGGGCGAAAACTGTAGAGGAAGACAGAAACTGGAATGCACTCAGGATTCATACATAGAGGCTTCTTGTTGGCAAACAACTTCAAGGTTACCCAATTAATAAAGGGATTCTTTGTTATCTCGCCCATTATTATGCCAAATCTATAAATTTGTCCACTTATGGAACTTATCCCTGCTATTTTCGGTATTTTCATTAATTGCTGACATTTGGTGATGCATAAAACTATAATGAATGAGTATGAGGATTGTGATTTCGTGTGAATCAGAGCGGGAAAATTTGCGTTGCATTGAAAAAAAATGTAATTGGAGGATGATATTAGAATGTATTGCATAGGTAATATCTATGTTCACAGACATAGAAACACAGTGACTGTATATAACCTCATTTCCTTTCTCACATAATGTGGAGCAGGCTCATCTTTTTATGAATGACTTTTGTCTGTGTGAAAAAGCACAGCACATTGAATGTGAGATGGGAAGGACATGGAATTCGGCGAAAACACGGGTTTTAGGTAACGGGCAGAATCAGTGGTTGCCTTTACAAAAGCAGAGATGTCTAAGCACAGTGTGGGGTAGCGGCTCTTGTGTATCTCGTTCCTCGTCTATCCCAGCAGCCATAATGGGGCCAGGTGACACCAGGAAAGGGCAGGTTTTTCTTGTTGTTCAGAGGGCTTTTATACACAGCCACGTATTTGGAAGAAAACATGGCCAGCAGAAATAAAGGCCTAACGTTGTTGCTGCTCTCAGAATTTCAGAGAGGCTCTGATGCAAGTATAGTTGGCAGTCATGAAAATGCGCCTTGGGAATTTTAGTCACTGATGTCACGGAGACGCGGCTGTAACAGCTGTTTTGTAATGATAGGAGGGAGCTATGCGGTGTGATTGGCATTAGAACACGACTCACTATTTTCGGCAAAGTTCAGTATGTTGGAGAAGCATCGCTATTGGAGTGCTGGTTTCAACAATTTTCGTTACTGTCGAGGAAGCACAGTTCGCCGGGAGACGAGTCTTATGGAACTGGCGCAAAATTGGGGTAGATATCTCAGATGTAAAAAACACACCTATCACCTATCGTTTATGTCGCGCAACTCATTCGTGTTAAGATTTTTTTTTCGACAGTGTATGTCATGAACACAATCACGAAGATAAAAGGACAGAAAAATGAGAGCTAACGTGCAATCAGTTTAAGTGGTCATGCATCCAGGTGCTGACGAGAACAATTTATAGCGAAGAATGGAATTTCTCTGCCTCGCGATGGCTGGGTGTTGTGTGCTGTCTTTAGGTTAGTTAGGTTTAAGTAGTTCTAAGTTCTAGGGGACGGATGACCATAGATGTTAAGTCCCATAGTGCTCAGAGCCATTTGAACCATTTGAAGAATGGAACAGAATTTTGAGTATCATCTAAGTGAGATTTGTTGGGTTTTAAAAAAGATAAATACACAACAGAGAAATTTGCCGTCGATAATGGACGTAAGGTTTAAGAGAATGTAAGAGATGTTGATATGATTTGGTGGCGCAAGGAAATCATTCGGCAACAAGTGTTGAAATTCCCAGGAAAATTCAGGTCATCTATAAGGAAATACGGATGAAATGTGATATGTAAAAGAAGCGCGAGAGAAAAGAGCGTGAGATCATGAACGAAATACTCTGCTTATAAAGAGCCGTTTTTCACCCATACTATGCAATGTATACAGCGAAGAAGCAATAATGGGAATTCTTTTTTTTGGTCATCAGTCTACTGACTGGTTTGATGCGGCCCGCCACGAATTCCTTTCCTGTGCTAACCTCTTCATCTCAGAGTAGCACTTGCAAACTACGTCCTCAATTACATGCTTGACGTATTCCAATCTCTGTCTTCCCCTACAGTTTTTGCCTTCTACAGCCCCCTCTAGTACCATGGAAGTCATTCCCTCATGTCTTAGCAGATGTCCTATCATCCTGTCCCTTCTCCTTATCAGTGTTTTCCACATTCCTTTCCTCTCCGATTCTGCGTAGAACCTCCTCATTCCTTACCTTATCAGTCCACCAAATTTTCAACATTCGTCTATAGCACCACATCTCAAATGCTTCGATTCTCTTCTGTTCCGGTTTTCCCATAGTCCATGTTTCACTACTATACAATGCTGTACTACAGACGTACATCCTTAGAAATTTCTTCATCTAATTAAGACCGGTATTTGATATTAGTAAACTTCTCTTGGCCAGAAATGCCTTTTTTGCCATATCAAGTCTGCTTTTGATGTCCTACTTGCTCCGTCTGTCATTGGTTATATTACTGCCTAGGTAGCAGAATTCCTTAACTTCATTGACTTCGTGACCATCAATCCTGATGTTAAGTTTCTCGCTGTTCTCATTTCTACTACTTCTCATTACCTTCGTCTTTCTCCGATTTACTCTCAAACCATACCGTGTACTCATTAGACTGTTCATTCCGTTCAGCAGATCATTTAATTCTTCTTCACCTTCACTCAGGATAGCAATGTCATCAGCGAATCGTTTCATTGATATCCTTGCACCTTGTATTTTAATTCCACTCCTGAACCTTTCCTTTATTTCCATCATTGCTTCCTCGATGTACAGATTGAAGAGTAGGGGCGAAAGGCTACAGCCTTGTCTTACACCCTTCTTAATACGAGCACTTCGTTCTTGATCGTCCACTCTTATTATTCCCTCTTGAAATAAATGGGCACCAAGACCGACTTTAGAAGAATCCGTGCTAAGGCAGAAATCTTATGACAGATCTGGACGAGCAAGTATTGGCGCGTTAAGTAGCGATTCTTTCAAAGAATTGAATGCCAACTGTGCTTGTTCGGCCCAGTTCCAAATAGTATTTTTTCCAGTGAGAGAACAAAGTTTTGGTGTAATTAGAATTTGCATATTCAGAGAACGACGGTAAAAATTTACAAGACCTAGAAAACTGCGGACTTGTTTTATTGTGGATGGAACTGGAATGGCTCTTATTGCTTCTAACTTTTCAGGATCCGGCTGAATGCCTTCAGAAGAAATAATATGTCCCAAAAACTTCACCTTTGTCCTACCGAATTCAGACTTTTCCAAGTTAACTGTAATGCCAGATTCTGCAAAAATATGTAACACGCTCTTGAGGATGCGATTGTGTTGTTCCCATGAGGCTTCTGCTATCAGAATGTCGTCCACATACAAGGTGATGTGACGTTTTAAGAACTCAGGTAATATGGAATTTAGCCCGCAAATGAATACTGCCGAAGAAATGTTCAAACCAAAAGGAAGTTTCCGAAACTGATAACAAACGCCGAAACAAAGGAAAGCGGTGTATTTTCTACATTCTGGATGAAGTTCGATCTGCTAAAAGCTGGATCTGAGATCAATAGAAGACAACACTTTTACGCCATTAAAATTTTGAAGAAGTTCTTCCATCGTTTGCGGCCTGTCTGTTTCAGGAATGATGATGGTATTGATTTGTCTCGAATCTAAGACAAGTCTGATCGATCCATTTTTCTTCTCAACAACATGTAATGGATTGTTGTATGAGCTTACTGCAGGTTCAATAATGCCTTCGTCAAGCATAGATCGTATTTCTTTTCTAACACGGTCCCTATAATGTGCTGGAATTACGTATGGTCTAACACAAAATTTAGTATGCTCACGAACACGAAATTGGTATTGAAATCCCTTGATTATTCCTGTTTTGTGAGTAAAAACTGTGGAATGTGCTAGTAAAATCTCAAAAACGTCGTGCCTGTCAATCTCATTACAGTTCTCAATTGTTTGAATTTTATTCTGAATTAACTCATCAGTATCAAATACGCCGTCGATATCATCCCTGTCAGTACTTGCAGAGTGATTGTTAATGTCAAGTTTCGTCGAAAATTCCGAACTGTTGTCTAGCAGAAGGTAAAGCCGGTTAATTTCCTCGTCATGGTTTGAGAGCCAATCTTCAAATTTCAAAGCAATTGACTTACCTTCTTTCTCTAAACTTATTTCAGCATCATGAAAGTTTAAGATTGTTTTGTATTCATTAAAAAAGTCTATTCCCAATATAATTTCCGTCTACAATAATGGAACAATAACAAAGTTCATAAAGAAGCTGTGGCTTTGACAAAAGAATTTTAAGTTGGTTTGTTGGCATACATCTACACTTTTTCCAAAGATTGCACCTTGTAATTTAATCTTACGTAACGGAAGTGTGGGACAATCGTTCGATTTGTTGCATTTGCTAAAGGCTGTTTCACTAATTACTGAAATGGGACTGCCAGAGTCAAGTACTGCCGTAAATTTTACGTCATTTACTGTAATGTGAATCACAGGATATGCAACGTTGTTATGTTTTATGTTGTGCTCCTGGAGTAAGATGTCCCTAATGTCTTTCATTTTTACGTAATTACTAGCTACGGCAGCTGCGACGTCAGTTTCATAAGCACGTTTTGTGGCTGCCAGCGGTATGAGTCATTGCCTATTGTGTCTTTGTTGGCGCGCGTCGTTATTGGGATTTGGAGACCTAACTTCTAGAAATTCACCTTGTCGAGAGGGCCCTTCTCTGTTTGAATCCCGCCAGTTCTGATGCAATTCAGATCTGTCGTTACGATCATATCGTCTGTCGTCGTGTCGGTAGATTCCATAGTTTCTTTCTTGTCGGTCACATGGTGGAGAATTTCTCCCTGAATCGTAACTGCGCGCTGGACCGTTGCATCTAAAGTTATTGTGTCGCCCTTGATAATAATTATTTTGGTTCCCAAATTGTCTGTTTCTCTGATTGTCTCTGTGATAGTCACTACTGCGGAGAGGTGATCTTTCCCTGTAATTATTACTACTCCGCCAAAGGTTGTAATACGGGTGGTGTCTGTTTTGGTCACGATCTGTGTTGTGAGAATAGCCTTGTCATGTCCAGTTATTATTTCTTTCATTGCGGAATTGCGACGGATGTGACCTGTAATTCTTGTGTTCCTGTTTTCGCGTTCCGCGATTTTCAGCGACAATTTCTAATTCTTGTAAGAGTCCCTGAAAAGCTTCAATGTCGTCTTTGCAAGTCCTGCCAAAATAATATGTCGTAAATGTTCAGGTAATTTGATTAAGCAAATGCGGATGAGTTCTGAGGGGCTGTATGGGTTTGACAGGTACTGATTCTTATGCAACATGTCTTCAAAATATTTCATAAGACTGGAAAATTCAGATTGTTCGAACCGTTTCATCATTATGATCCTATGTTTTTCTCGGTCTTGTGTAGCTTGAGACCAATACACTGAGAGGAAGGAATGATAAAATCCTAATTCACTGTGACAATCATGAATGACCGATCGCATTCTTACAGCTGGTTCATTCTCTAAATAGCCACACATAAATTCTAATCTGTATTCTAATGACCAGTTGGGAGGAAAACAATGAGAGAATTGATGGAGCCATGCTTGTGGGTGAATGTCGTTGCCAGAATTCTTAAATGTTTCAAATTTACGTGTAGTAATGAACAGCTTATAGTCAAAATCATCATGTTGGCGAGTCTCATGTCGGTCACTGTTACGTCGTTTCGGCGGTTCCATCTCAAAATTCGGTGTACCTTGCCAATTAATTTCATAATTTCCGAAGTGCCCTGAGTTATTATTTTGTGGCTGTTCCATATCTCTATGTCCCTCATCCCGTATTGGAGCGCGAGTGGCCTCTGAAATACGTAATTCTTGTATTACCTGTGTCAGCTGATCTTGTACTTCCCAGATTTCTCTTTGGTGTTGCGTATTAATTTGATTTTGATTTTGTTTGAATTTTCTAATTTGTTTGCACTCCTCTGTGTCATTAAAGACTACCGCTTTCGTGTCATTCAGATTATCATCTACCTTCATAGATAAATTATTTAGCTGATCCGAAAGTTCAACTACTTTCTCTGATAATGAACTAATTTCCTCCATGTGTCTTTCTACTCTGTCCTTTAAGTTTTCCTGAGTTTTTTCAAGTTGCGTAACCGAATCGGTAGATGCAACTGAGTCAATTTTAGCTTGCAAGGTCTCATGATTTTCATGAACAATAGTTTGCAGTTCTTTTACGGCTGCTTCGTGATTCTGTAATGCATTTTCATGACGCGAAAAAATAGGTTGGAAATGCTCATAAGTTTGTGTTTTTACGTCATTACAGACTTTTTGACATTTCGATTCTATTTTATGTAACTCAGTAGTTAAATCTTCACGTGTTTGTTCAAGCGTGGTGTGAAGATTTTGTTCTATTGCATCTAACTGTTGGTGTGTTTGTCTCTGGTGTTGTTCCATTGTGTCTAACTTTTGAAGCTTTTGCTGTGTTTGTTCCATTTGTTGTATTAATTGTAATAACAATGCACTGGTGTCTGAAACAGGTTCCTCAGTGCTTTTCGGCAGTGAATTTGCACCGGCAACATTCACATTTTGACAAGCAGAAAATGTGTCTTGACTTATTTGAGAAAACGGTGAGGACCCAAAACCTGAATCTGCACTATTTGCGAGATTGTGTCCTGTCCTTTCGGATTCCTGAGGCAAGCTGTTGCCGACCGATCGATCGATAATGCTTCCCTGTTCACTAATTGTTTCACTGCCTACACCATTATTTGCAGCCCACTCCATTTCCCTAAGCACAATTACCAAATTACTACTTTGAACATTAGTTAATTCATTACACGATGGTGCTAACACACTGCTTTCGTCTTCACTGTCATGTCTCAGTTTACTTTGGAGCCTAGTATTACGTTTTTCTCACGCCATTGTTGTCACAATATTTCACACGATAACACAGAAACACACAATTTGAACAACAAAAATAAGAGACCACATTAACATAGCACTGAAAATAATATCTAGTTAATTGCAAGCGCAGCTGCGAAATACTTGGTGCAAATCTACATGCATGCCACAACAAAAAGCAACTACAAAGGAGATTCTCTCTACAATTACGCGCTAGCAATAAACAATAGCTACACTAATTACACAAACTACAAGAAAAAAAATCAGAAGATTGCAGTGAGGTATCCTCGGCTAAGGGTCGACATGTGAAACGTCCCCTTAGAACAATTATACATAACTGTGCTTAAACTGACACAAAATATTTTTTTAGCGCAACGCAATCTGACTTTCAAAAATCCCTACAAAATAATGGCCCTGACTAACAATAACGTACACCTTTCACAAATCACTTACCTCACAAAAATCTTCGTTACTCGAACTACTGCAATACAGCGAGCGGCACTACTGCCAGCTAAATAAAAGATTCAAAGTACTGAAGGCACTAACTACTAATAGGCATAGTTAGCAAATGAAAGATTTTGATAGGGAACAAACAATGTGTTTACCTCAATAGTGTTCAAAAGTCATAATGTATATAGCAGTTCATGACATCCAGTCTTACAAATTTCAAAACTCCGCCATCTCTCTCCCCACAGCCAACACTCCTGGCGGCTCACCTCCAACTGCGCCACGCTACGCGCTGTTAACATCCAGCTGCCCAACACTACAATGGCGGACAACAATGCAAATTAGCCACAGACTGCACACAGCACAGCCAGTGATTTTCATACAGAGCGCTACGTAACGTTGCCAATAAGAAAACATAAACAGCCTACTTACAGTTGTTGTACATATTGTATATGACCCGTCTCTCCCTATAGCTTACCCCTACTTTTTTCAGAATCTCGAACAGCTTGCTTCATTTTATATTGTCGAACGCTTTTTCCAGGTCGTCAAATCGTATGAAAGTGTCTTGATTTTTCTTTAGTCTTGCTTCCATTATTAGCCGTAACGTGAGAATTGCCTCTCTCGTCCCTTTACTTTTCTTAAAGCCAAACTGATCGTCACCTAGCGCATTCTCAAT
The DNA here is from genome assembly GCF_023864275.1 of Schistocerca cancellata. NCBI lineage: Eukaryota > Metazoa > Arthropoda > Insecta > Orthoptera > Acrididae > Schistocerca > Schistocerca cancellata. The sequence goes on from NC_064626.1 coordinate 958,245,429, forward strand.
TTTCTTTTCCATTATTCTGTATATTACTCTTGTAAGCAGCTTCGTTGCATTGTTAAGCTGATTGTGCGATAATTCTCGCACTTGTCAGCTCTTGTCGTAATCGGAATTGTGTGGATGATGCTTTTCCGAAAGTCAGATGGTATATCGCCACTCATATATTCTACACACCAACGTGAATAGTCGTTTTGTTGCCACTTCCCCCAATGATTTTAGACATTCTGATGGAATGTTACCTATCCCTTCTACCTTATTTGACCGTAACTCCTCCAAAGCTCTTTTAAATTCCGATTCTAATACTGGATCCCCTATCTCTTCTCAATCGACTCCTGTTTCTTCTTCTATCACATCAGACAAATCTTCACCCTCATAGAGGCTTTCAATGTATTCTTTCCACCTATCTGCTCTCTGCTCTGCATTTAACAGTGGAATTCCCGTTGCACTCTTAATGTTACCACTGTTGCTTTTAATGTCACCAAAGGTGGTTTTGACTTTCCTGTATGCTGAGTCTGTCCTTCCGACAATCATATCTTTTTCGATGTCATCACATTTTTCCTGCAGCCATGTCGTCTTAGCTTCCCTGCACATCCTTTTTGTTTCATTCCTCAGCGACTTGTATTTCTGTATTCCTGATTTTCCTGGAGCATGTTTGTACTTCCTCCTTTCATCAATCAACTGAAGTATTTCTTCTGTTACCCATGGTTTCTTCGCAGCTACCTTCTTTGTACCTATGTATTCCTTCCCAACTTCTGTGATGGCTCTTTTTGGAGATGTCCATTCCTCTTCAACTGTACTGACTGCTGCGCTATTCCTTATTGCTGTATCTATAGCGTTAGAGAACTTCAAACGTATCTCGTCATTCCTTAGTACCTCCATATCCCAGTTCTTTGCTTATTGATTCTTCCTGACTAATGTCTTGAACTTCAGCCTATTCTTAATCACTACTATATTGTGATCTGAGTCTATATCTGCTCCTGGGTACGCCTTACAATCCAGTATCTGATTTCGGAATCTCTGTCTGTCCATGATGTAATGTAATTGAAATCTGCCCGTATCTCCCGGCCTTTTCCAAGTATACCTCCTCCTCTTGTGATTCTTGAACAGGGTATTCGCTATTACTAGCTGAAACTTGTTACAGAACTCAATTAGTCTTTCTCCTCTTTCATTCCTTGTCCCAAGCCCATATTCTCCTATAACCTTTTCTTCTACTCCTTCCCCTACAACTGCATTCTAGTCGCCCATGACTATTAGATTTTCGTCCCCCTTTACATACTGCATTACCCTTTCAATATCCTCATACACTTTCTCTATCTGTTCAGCTTGCGACGTAGGCATGTATACCTGAACTATCGTTGTCGGTGTTGGTCTGCTGTCGTTTCTGATTAGAACAACCCGGTCACTAAACTGTTCACAGTAGCACACCCTCTGCCCTACCTTCTTCTTCGTAACGAATCCTACACCTGTTATATCATTTTCTGCTGCTGTTGATATTACCCGATACTCATCTGACCAGAAATCCTTGTCTTCCTTCCACTTCACTTCACTGACCCCTACTAAATCTAGACTGGGCCTTTGCATTTCCCTTTTCAGATTTTCTAGTTTCCCTACCACGTTCAAGCTTCTGACATTCCACGCCCCGATTCGTAGAACGTTATCCTTTCGTTGATTATTCAATCTTTTTTCTCATGGTAACCTCCCCCTTGGCAGTCCCCTCCCGGAGATCCGATTGGAGGACTATTCCGGAATCTTTTGCCAATGGAGAGATCATGATGACACTTCTTGTATTACAGGCCACATGTCCTGTGGATACACATTACGTGTCTTTATTGCAGTGATTTCCATTGCCTTCTGCATCCTCATGTCGTTGATCAATGCTGATTCTTCCGCCTTTAGGGGCTATTTCCCACCCCTAGGACAAGGGAGTGCCCTGAACCTCTATCCGCTCCTCCGCCCTCTTTGACATGGCCGTTGGCAGAATGAGGCTGACTTCTTATGGCGGAAGTCTTCGGCCGCCAATGCTGATTATTTATCAAAATTTAGGCAGTAGCGGGGATCGAACCCGGGACCGAAGACGTTTTGATTATGAATCAAAGACGCTACCCCCTTTTTTTTGTCATTCCATTTTGTTCGTTATAGTTCGTTGCAATTGTTCGTGGCGTGCGTCCCCAGACGCCCTTTGAAGTTCGTTATCGATCCATTCACTCAGTTTCTTTTATTACAGAGGGCAGCTAACCCTCTGACCGGACACGCTGAGCTACCGTGCCGGCACCCCTAGACCACGGGTACCTCATAATGGGAATACGAGAACAGAATTGGTATTTCCACTACAGCCAGCATTTTCGTTACAAGGAACTTAGCTGTTGAGTCGAAATTTTAAATATGTAGTTTATTTTGCAGTCTCAGTTGTAACTTTTTTAAATTTAACTTTTTGGTTATGGCCTGACAAGTTTCAATCAAAGATGATCGTTCTGATGTGATAACATCGGACTGCTTACACAACTAGATTAACCTGAAGATTGGATAAAAGCTTTTGATATTTTGAAAATGGTTTTGCAATTGAGACGTCGAAGTAAACGGAGAACTTTGAAAGGAAATAAATGATATCATTGACGACGCAGCTTTCCACAATGAAAGTGATATACTGTTGGGGGAACAGTGAAATGTAATGAACAGTTCAATAAGCGTACACTATGGACTGAGAGCAGAGCGAAGAAAGACGAAAATAATATGAAGGAGAAACAATATTAGCGACATACTTAGCATACAAGCTGGGGACGACGAAGAAAACGAAGCCAAGGAATTTTGCGACCTTCAGAGCACAATAATACGTGACGGACGAAGCAAGGGGAATATAAAAAAGCAGACTAACACACGGGAAAGGGCATTCTTGGTCAAAGGAAGTCTACTGGTATAAAACATAGGCCTAAAATAACAAAAAGTTTCTGCGAATGTACGCTCTGTACACAATGTTGCATGGAAATGACCCACTGACTAAGGGGAAACCAGAAGCGAAACTCCACAGAAACAGCGAGGAGAGGAACGTGTGGCAAACACTGACAAAAAGATGGGACAGGACAACAGGAAACGTCTTAAGACAACAAGGAATAACTACCATGGTCATCGAGAGAGCTTTATTGCCCGCATCTCGTGGTCGTGCGGTAGCGTTCTCGCTTCCCACGCCCGGGTTCCCGGGTTCGATTCCCGGCGGGGTCAGGGATTTTCTCCGCCTCGTAATGGCTGGGTGTTGTGTGCTGTCCTTAGGTTAGTTAGGTTTAAGTAGTTCTAAGTTCTGGGGGACTGATGACCATAGATGTTAAGTCCCATAGTGCTCAGAGCCATATAAAAAAAAAAGAGCTTTATGGGCTCTAGAGGGAGAAACAGGTTGGAACATATCAAAGATACAAGTGACGAAAGTGGCTGCAAATGCTGGTCTGAGATGAAGAGCTTGGAATATGAGGAGTAATCGTGGTTGGCTGTATGAAAACAGCCAGAAATGAGGTGACCCAAAAAACATGTAAGATAAATAGATAAAAATAATAATAAGGTAAGAAAGCAGCAAGTCTCTGAGGTGATACGGGGGATTCTAATTCCTTAAATTTAATATGTATTGCAAATGTTAACAAATGGAAGAATAACTCGGGCCGAAGAATGGTCTATTTACGATAAACAACAGGAAAAATTGCCATAAAGATAGGACAATGTATCGCTAACTCTTTCATGAACTTGTAGACTAGTAGTCAGAACTTCTGGCTATTCAGTTAACTTTAGGGTCGACCAATCTATTTGTATTTGCACAAAGCATGTGTGAACACGGCTGTGGATGGCAACTGACGGCAGTCGACGATAAACCGATGCTCCTGCCAGAGTGTTAGCCATGCAGGACGTTACGGGGCGAAAGTGACGCAGCCGTTAATACGTCCAGGCGATATCTGATCTTGTTGCCGCAGAGCACCGTTCGGTACCCACTGGGAATACGGCAATGCCATTACCGTGACACACAGTCAGTCGAAGTGATAATGGCTCATTTGTGGGCAGTTCAGCTTGCGGGCGCTGCCATAAAATTTAACTGAACGCTGATTTCGATCAGATTTCTCTCACTGTGGCGGCCGCGCCAACCGAACGAGCGTTCTATTGACCGGAAGTGCTACAGGCCCCTACATCCTCTTCGCAGCAGTCACCACACAATTACTGTTGAGCCGTACCGAGTACACTGCTAAACCTCACTTCTATAACATTTAGCAGTACGTTAGCGACCCTCAAATAGTTATTTCACTGGTTGTTAAGTGCTAAATTATAAACTTCATTTAGCAACAGGTGTACCATCATTTCTCCCCTTAATCATAGCTACATTTTGCGGTTTTATCCACCATTTCCTGTTCTCTTATCACGCAGAAATCGAGTTGTCAACCATAATTTAAGATTCTATGGGTTTCTCTGAATGAATAAGCTAAGCATAAATACATTCCTTAGCAATGTATGACTTCGACACTCCAGCCACATCATTCTCTGCTCACGTCTGAAATACAGTACTGTTGCCATGCACACTTATTTAAGAGCACTCTGGATGTGTCGAAAAAGTAATTCATAGTTACAACACACTTTTAAAAATAAACGAAATTTAATAATGTTTATATATCTAAAATTAAATAAATGGATATCCAAGGACACCGGTTAGTTAATATTAACTCCTGTAATGACTGTACACGAGATTCGGTTTTTCCCAGTTGACATTGGTAAAGTGGCTTGACAGTGATGTAATCGAACACAGAAATTGGTTGTGTAAATAGACTAAATGACAAAGAGTGGAATGGAAGTGTTTTAATTTTCATTTAATACTGAACAACCGAATTTCTCGTAACTATCTACTACAAGGATGGACATAGGTACTCCTGGTAGGGAGCTGCATCTGTTGTTGCAGGTACATGTTGCATATAAGCTGCAACTAGAAACACCTTTGCGCGAAATTTAATTACGAAATGAACTTTCACGTGATGTGTTACCGCCAAGTAATATAGCTTAATGAAACTTGGACCACACCTAGGTAGATGTGCTGCAGTACTGCACACAAGGTGGGAGATAGAGATACCCAATGCCGCTAACAGAAGTGACACGTTCATGGAAGGACAATAAGAACACTGAAGTCATTTCGATTTACGTTGGTCAACTAGACTCTAAAGAAGATGGGGGGAGGGGGGGAGGGGGGTTGTTAATAAGGAGTGTGATCACCACGGACATTAATGAATGTTCTGCAACGTGCATCGATTCCTGTGGTAGGTGATTTACAGAGACTGGATGGTCGTTAGTGTATGGGGACGTGATGCTATACTTCTTTCTAATTGACATGCTCGACGGGATTTAAGTCGAGGGAACGGGCCGGCCTGTCCATTCGCCGAATAATCCTCTCATTGCAAGAACTTCTCCTTCTGTGCCTTCCAAGCTGTCGTGCATTATCATCCAATGGAATGAAGTTGGAGCCTATTATATCCCTGAAAAGAAGCACATTGGAAAGGGAAAGGAGTAACATGTCACAATAACATTTATCGCTGAGTGTACCATAGGCTCGAGCGGAGACATGTCTGCGAGAAGTCTTTATAGCTATTGGGAATATGTGAAGCGTTAACGACGTTGGTAAAACATAAGAGTTCACTACTTTGTCCTCAATGTTAACCAGCCTCGGCTGTTGCACATTCAGCTCCGTGCTGAATGCTAGTTGACGTCCGCCAAGTCAGTTCAGCGGTTGCACCTCCAGGAAAAGATGTCTGCGACCCTGGCGCCGCGGCGGACTGCCGGCTAACACCAGTGGCCCCTGCGGACTGGCTGCTGGAGTATTCTCGGTCCCTCTCCGAATTCTACGATGCCCGTTGACGACACCTCCTCAATGTACCCGGCGTCGGTGCTCGTGTGGTCTGTTGATCCTCTGCATTCCCCCGGTACGTGGTGGCGCCCAAAGGCGCCTGAGTGTTTAACAGGAACGTGGACCCCAAGAGGTCCTGTTGCAGGCTTCCGCGTCGAAGTTCAGCACTGGGAGTAATCTCAGATGTGGTATTGTCTGAAGACAGTCAGTTTCTTCTTCAGTAGATGGTAGGCGTCGAGCAGCATGTAGTTCCTCGGGTTATGGCCATCACCTGGAATACATCTTCGCTAGTTCATACCCTGTGGAATCGAGTGTTATTATTGTGAAAGCCCTCAGTCCCAATGGTCAACTCATGGTTAGAGCTGGAGGGCTGGAGTATTTAAAGGGAGTTAGCGTAAGGTTTTGACTCAAGGTTCGGTTCGTAGTGACCTCACGTTTCCTCCTTATTCTGCTATAATCTCTTCACTGGGTATTAACTACTGCATCAGTTCCTCGCTATATGCTCTTGTGATAGAGTAGAGTTCCTTGCAACATGTCTTACAAGCTCATCAATATGCCTGTATCGCTACTTTTGGTTTCCTGCCACGATCAGTTGTGCTGAATACATACCCTCACTCGAAGACGATGTCTTAAATGTCATCGGCGTGACCCGCTTGCGACCTAATGAGTCGCTTCTCACGTACTATTCTGTCTCTCTCATAACTTCAGTTTGCGTATGGCAATGTGAATGAGCTGTAATAAAACTTTCTGATTTCAACCCCTTTACTATTCTGTGCTGTAACATTGTATTCAGTGTCAACTGGTTAAAATTGACCAGTGAATTTTGTCTAATTGCAGCTGCCTATTCAGCAACTGTTAGTATTTTTTTCTTTGCAGTTCTGCATTTTGCTTTCTACTGAACGCCAGTGGGTCATAAGTAATAGTAGCTGGTTAATAATGATTTCCTTAAAATCTGATCAGAGAATTTTGGCTAAATGTTACTGCTTATTCGGTGACTGTTCATTGTTTCTAAATTCATTATTTTGCTGTCTACTGAATAACAGTGAGTTCATAATTAATAGTAGCTGTTTAAATTGCATATGCTCAAAATCTGATAAGTGAGTTTTGGTTAACTGTAGGTGCTTATTCAGTGACTGTTAATTTTTTTTTAATTCTGTGTTTTGCTGTCTACTGAATGACAGTGAGTTCGTAATTAATAACAGCTGTTGAAAGGACATTGCATATAATCTGTTTAGTGGAAATTGGCTAACTGTAGGTGGTTACTCAGTGACTCTTAATTCGTTTCTATTTGTTGTGTATTTTTCTGTCTACTGAATAACAATGGGTTCATAATTAACAACAGCCATTAAAAATCATTTGCTTAAAACCTGATCATAGAATTTTAGTTAACTACAGCTAATATTTAGTGACTGTTAATTGCTCTTAAAATTCTGTACCCTTACTGTCTACTGAGTGACAGTGGGTTCATAATTACTGGCAGCTATTTAAAGATCATTTAGTTAAAAAGCTGCTCAATTGATTTATTTAAGTGTAGTTAATTTTTTTTTAAATTTTATACTTCTTGTGTATACTTATTGGTTGGTGTCTCATAGTTAGTGGTAGTTGTTTAACAGTCGTTTTCTAAACTCTACTTAGTCAATTTTGCTAATGATTGCTTTTAAAACTCGTTCAACTTTAAAAAATACAAGTTATATGTTAAAGCAGTTATGTGGGGACCTCAGCACTTCCATTAGGGTTACCAGATCCCAAATCTTCACACCTGAATTCCCAGTTGTCAGTCGTTTCTTTCCGATTAGTGCTCGTAGCACACATTTTCGTAACTCTACTTGCGGGAGCTGACAAAGATGGAAAACCACCAAACAGCTTCGAGTCTAAACTGTGACTCAACACCAGTATACTTAGGAAGTTTGAGACCTCAAAGTTTCAAGAGTTTCATCATCAAAAGAAATCCTTCTTCCTAGATGTTGATATCGAACAGTATTCTAGCGATTTTCCTAGTGTTTTAATGTCCATCCGCTGACAGAGTAATTGTAACAAAACTATTACAGAAAGGCGGAATCGGAGATGCCAAATGCATCAACAAAAATAGATGAGACTGAATACCCAGGTGTACAGGTTCTACGTATACTGAATACAGACAATAAGAAATTCAGCCTTCAGTTGCAAGGTAAAATTTTTATTTCGGTTTACCTAGATTACGATGCCAATAATGGCATCTTCATCAGAACCTATAAATTAACCCATACGGACATATATTAAACATTGTAATACATCATCAATCTAATAATTTCATAATAAGGAAAATCTTGATACCTACAAAACTAAATTATTTTTAATGTCAAAAGTTGGCCATATCACAGAATAAACCAATTCAGAATGAAGACGCATAATCACAAGATTATGTCTGTCAGTACTAAAAACAACAGAAAGACATAATCTTATGATTATGCGTAAGTACCTTTCTATCTAATGACTGTGGGCCACCAATAGTATCCACAAGAGTTTATCCAATAACGCCCATTCTTCTACATCAGCGTGGCCATATTATCCTATGACGATGGTTCACTAATGGTAGCCACAAGAATTTTCCCCACTGCTAGCAATAGTGGACACCAGAAGATCCTGAAGAAGATCCCAGCAGAGCGGTCGAAATGTCGTTTATTTTAGAGGAAATACGACGCGGCCTAACACCCAAGAAGATTTTAACTTTGGTGACAACGTCCACTAATGCCTACAGACTTACATAAACAATTTATTTACAACTAATGTAAATATCGTATGTGTATCATAGGTGTATGTATGTGTGAGTGACTCAGCACGTTTTGCAGACTGGCTGAGGTGACACAAGAGAATGAAAAACTAACAAAAAACACCCATGACGTGCATGTTTAGCTTGTGTTACAGCAAGTTTATTTAGAAGCTTCAGACGCACTGAGATGTATTGTTGGGACTCATTGGCGCAATTACTTGTCATGGTATATGGCAGATTTCGCAGTGTCATGCAAACGATCCTCTTTATCTCAAGGTTTGATTCAAGGGAGGTATGTAGCTGAAACTGAGTCGTCTGCTGCGCTGTTGAAAAAAATGTAAACGATGCAGAGTAGCTGGAGTTGCTGAAGTAGTTTTTTGTGGAAAACATGTTACTTGTAGCATAAAAGATAAAACATCACTAAACCGGGACGGCTCTTATCGACTTCTCTTTCCGGCGACTTCCTCAGCTTGGTTTCTCCTCTGGTCGTCCGGTGGCGCTACCGCCGCGCCGCTACTGGTGGCCGAATTTTCGCGTTTTCCGTTTTGACAATGCTGGGAGGAATTTAGGGTTCCGAGCTGAAGCGATCGTTACGACGACTAGCCGATTTTGTGGGAAATGACTATAGACTACTGTGTGGCCGCCGCCGCCCATTGTCTTGGTTCAGATGGTTCAAATGGCTCTGAGCATTATGGAACTTAACAGCTGAGGTTGGTTCAAATGGCTCTGAGCACTATGGGACTTAACAGCTGAGGTCATCAGTCCCGTAGAACTTAGAACTAGTTAAACCTAACTAACCAAAGGACATCACACACATCCATGCCCGAGGCAGGATTCGAACCGGCAACCGCAGCGGTCGCGCGGTTCCAGACTGAAGCGCCTAGAATCGCTCGGCCACACCGGCCGGCCCATTGTCTTGCCGTTCGTTGAAATGACCTCATGGTAGCAAGCTGTCAGTTGGCGATTCACTTGCTATCTTTTCCCTTGCCCGTGATTTCATCGGGAACGACCGTTGGTTGGTTGATTGGTCGGTCGCCTCATCGGACGACGTGTAATGGGTCTTCTGGCCGCTTCTGGATTCTGTGTGCCCCACTTGCAATTGGTCCTTGTTGGTGCACAGCCACTATTTTTAGTATTGTTTGAGTTTTTTGTGGAATTTTTTATTTTTTATATTTTATTTATTTATTTATTGGATACGCGAAGTGTCCCAACAAATAGTAATAGGAGTCCTACTGGGATAACAGGGTAATTATTGCGCTAAGTTGTTAAACGCTATTTTCAAATTGTGTTTTAGAATTACATTGGGCATCCAATGGCGTGACCGCTAGCCCCAACCGCACAGCGAGAAGGCTGTCATGTAGCGGACACTTTGGGCTGTTGATAAGAGGTCTCTATTGGTAAAGAACATTACTTGTATCTAATGAAATTTTTGGGTGAGCAGTCAATCTTAACGCCTGCTGAGTACTGGATTTGTGGAAGTAGGCCGGTCAGTGTGGCCGAGCATTTCTAGGCGCTTCAGTCTGGAACCGCACGACTGCCTCGGACATGGATGCGTCTGATGTCCTTAGGTTAGTTAGGTTTACGTAGTTCTACGTTCTAGGGGACTGATGACCTCAGATGTCAAGTCCCGTAGTCCTCAGAGCCATTTGAACCATTTTTTGTGTGTGGAAGTAGCTTGTTGTAGTTACCTGGGATTACTCTTGTGTTTAAATATGCCCTCTTGTTTAAATGTTTGTCAGTATATATAAATTAAGAGTTCTTTGGACAATGAACAGTTGTACTGAAGTTAACTTTGATTATTTTAATCAATTCAATTTGTGGTAAGGACTATGGGACCAAACTGCTGAGGTCATCGATCCCTAGGTTTACATACTAGTTAAACTAACTTAACTATGTTACGCTAAGGACAACACACACACACACATACCCATGCCCGAGGAAGGACTCGAACCTCCGACGGGGGGAGCAGCGCGAACCGTGACAAGAGGCCTCAGACCGCACGGCTAACCCGCGCAGCTTTGATTACTTCTAGGACTTAAGTGTTTGTAATTTTCTTAAAACAGACCGGAACAGATTTGCAGAAGATTCAACTGGCGAACTATTCTCGTGTTTTACGTACTTACGAAGTTGATCTAATACTAATATGACGTCAGTTTTGCAGGCTTGGCTAGTTAGCCACATTGTATGCTAACCAATCTCCTGGTGGGCCACCGGCCAACAAACTGTTCCGGTGGGAGAGGAAGCAGGCGCGTTTCTGGGTGGTGGCCGGTACTAGTGTATCATTGGGACCTTTATTCTGTGCCGAGTTACGGTTGCGGGTCGTCGGTTACTTAAGTTTTTATGCTTATTGCGATGTTCTGTCCAGCGGATCTTCGTAATTCTCCGTCCCTCGTTAAATTTGCACGTGTCCGCCTTCACCTCCTGGAATCAAGACTCAAAATTGTCCAAATAAGAAGGTTTCAAGCCATCAGACTGTTATTAAATTTCACGAAGTTGAATCTTATTGTAAGTGTAGTTAGAACTGCTTTTTACATTAAAAGGGAATATTTCTGCATCGATCTTGAACTTGCTGTAATACTTAAAAATTTCAAGGCAGTTTCTTAGCTTTCTGGCGGTGGGTGATTATTGATTTTGATTTTGCCGTAAATTTTCCTTTGAAGTGAGAATTTTAAAATACATTCTAAGCCTTGTCGCGCACTGTGATTATCGTTGTTGATAATGTTGTAATCTTTTTTAAAGAAAGATAAATTTCGAGGCGAATTTTTAAGCCGTTCTAACCTCTCTCGTTATTACTTGTTCTTATCTGGCCTCTCGTTTCATTCCATTGTAAAGGAAAATTTTAAATGTTTTCACGAAATAAATCTTGACGTTGTCGACCACAAGTGATGTTGGCCCCTCCATGAATTCCTGCCGCAACCAATGAAAGTCCATTTCAGTCGTACCAGCAGTATGGGGTTGGTGGTTGTTCCATTGAAGGAACTGAGGGGGGTAGGGGGGGGGAAGGGATGTTTGTCTCCCCCTTGTTGACATCTCTTGTGGCTTCATTATTGAATTGTATTACTAGTTGATATTCTTGTCTAATATACGTTGTGGTTATGTAGGGTTGTATTAAAGGAGATGGATTCTACACTCATGCTCATAAATTAAGAATAATTGCAGCATGTGGCGCCATAAAACGTGGCACTACACAAAACTGGCGCTAATAGCATAGGCGCTAATAGCATAGGGAACACACACGACGCAGATCTGTAAGTCCACGGTATTGGTGATAAGTTGAGAAAACCGTCCCGAAACACATGTGCTGCAAAACGCCACTGTTTCCTGCGCATGTACCCCGACATCAATATGGGATATTATCATCATGCACAAGTACACAGGCCGCACAACGGGTTGGCATACTCTGGATCAGGTGGTCGAGCAGCTGCTGGGGTATAGACTCCCATTCTTGCACAAGTGCCTGTTGGAGCTCCTGAAGTGTCCTAGGGGTTTGAAGACGTGCAACGATACGTCGACCGAGAGCGTCTCAGACGTGCTCGATGGGGTTTAGGTTTGTAGAACAGGCAGGACACTCCATTCACCTGCTATCTTCTGTTTCAAGGTACTTCTCCACGATGGCAGCTCGGTGGGGCCGTGCGTTATCGTCCATCAGGAGGAAGGTGGGACCCACTGCACTACTGAAAAGGCGAACATACTGGTGCAAAATGACGTCCCGATACACCTGACCTGCTACAGTTCCTCTGGCAAAGACATGCAGGGGTGTAAGTGCACCAATCATAATCCCATCCCACACCATCAAACCACGACACCCATACAGGTCCCTTTCAAGAACATTAAGGGGTTGGTATCTGGTGCCTGGTTCACGCCAGATGAAAAACCGGTGAGAATCACTGTTCAGACTATACCTGGACTCGTCGGTGAACATAACCTGGGACCACTGTTCCAATGACCATGTACTGTGTTCTTGACACCGGGGTTTATGGGCTCTCCTGTGACCAGGGGTCAGTGGAATACACCTTGCAGGTCTCCGGGCGAATAAACAATGTCTGCTCAGTCGTCTGTAGACTGTGTGTCTGAAGAGAACTGTTCCAGTGGCTGCAGTAAGGCTACCTGAAGTACTCCGTGGCCTTCTGCGGGCACTGATGGTGAGATATCGGTCTTCTTGTGGTGTTGTACACTGTGGACGTCCCGTACTGTAGCGCTTGGACACGGTTCCTGTCTGCTGGAATCGTTACCATAATCGTGAGATCACACTTTGTGGCACACGGGAGGCCATGCTACGACCTGCTGTGTTTGACCAGCCTCCAGCCGCCCTAGTATTCTACCCCTCATAACGTCATCACTATGTGTTCTTTGAGCCACTGTCAACACACAGTCACCATTAGCACGTCTGAAAACGTCTGCACACTTACTCGCTGCACCGTAATCTAACATGCACCAACACACCTCTGCATATGTGAACTGCTGCCAGCGCCACCGTGCGACGACCGCAGGTCAAATGCACCGCATGGTCATATCCCGAGGTGATTTAAACTCGCAAACTTCCCACCAAAGCGTAGTTTCACCATGTATCAGCATTATCCTTAATTTATAGACATGAGTGGCTGGCCTATTTAAAAGGTGACCAGCTTTAATAAGAGTTTAAGTTACGGCGGGAACCAATAGTTGGCGGCGTTGCCGAGTTAGCTGCGAGTTTGCGCCCGTCCTTGGACAGCCCGTTTCATGTTTCTTCCAACCTGATTGGTGAGGTAAGTGCAGTGCTTTCTACTTGTTCTGGTGCTCTCAGTGAGCTTAGTGCAATATTTAATTTCTTGAAGAAGATCAGCTGAGTCACAAGCAAATGGCGAGAGTTCAGGCTCAACTTTTCCATTTGAGGAACCGTATCTCTGATTTGAGGAACATCCATCTTACTAAGGAGCAAAATGTCATGATTAGTCAATTGTTTACTCACGGCAAGGACTGACGAGGAACCACTATGGCGACGAGTTTAGAAAGAGAGACAAGTGCCATAGAGGGGCGGCGTCACCCAGGATTTGACAGGTGACGCGGGCCAGAGTACTGATGCTTACCTTCCCAATAGATCGGCTGTAGAATCATTTGCTAAGTTGCCCGACCCACTTACGCATTTGTTTCGGGGTGTTTCTGATCTAGCCACTGACCAACTGCCCCAAGTTGAGGACCTGTTATGGCTGATTGTCCTATTTGAGATTCATGCTGATGCATTGCATGTTCCCCACTCAGTTACATTGCATTTAATATATTCTTTGATCCGTTGTTTGCCGTAGTGTACTTTCGGAAATAGGAGATATGAGGAGCCGCGACAGTTAAAGATATCACCCCGCGCCCGTAATGAATAAGTGGGTGACCATTATAGGCGGGTACAAGGGCATAGTGAGAATTTGCTCAAATACATAGAACGTGTGCGCAAGGCAGTTGCGGATTTGCAGATGACTGTGTCGGAACATGGCAAATGTGCTCAACATTCTCCAGGGAATGAGACTTATGTGTCTCCCATTTTTCTCTTGGCCACAGGATAAGACAAGGGTTTTAGGCCGGTGGTCCATTATAGGACCCTCAACCGAAAGATCGTCCTTGACTCTGTGCTGTTGCCCCATTTACACAATTGTTTCACGTGGTTCTCTGGGGCCAGCTATTTTACTGGGCTTGATCTTAACCAGGCCTACTAGCAGATAGAGCGTCATGAGGATTCCAGGCAGCTGACTGCATTTTGAACCGACTGGGACCTGTATGAATTCAGTCGGCTTATCTACCGGGCAGCGGTCTTGTGTCGTCTATTGGTCCATTTGTAGGGCTATTTCAACTTTGGCTGCGTGTATGACTCCTCGACGATGTTCTCATCTGTAGTAGTTCTTTTGATCAGCAAATGTATCATATTCAGAGGTGCTATCGCGGCTTCGGACAACTGGATTAACGGTTAAACCATCTAAAGTCACCCCAGATAGAAGTCAGATCTCCTTCCTGGGGCATCTTGTTTCAGAAGACGGGATCAGCATCGGCAGAGAACGCACCCTCTTCTGGCGACGTTCTCTCCCGCGCCAAATAAAAAGGGAATTATTCGATTTATTGGTACGGCCAATTATTTCTGTAAATTTGTTCCAAATTTCGCCCAGCTTGACACCCCTCTTAATAGTTCACGTAAAAAGGGGAAGGCCTTTGTTTTGGAAGAGAGTCAGCAGTCTGCCTTTGAGGTCACTAAACCTACCTTAAGTAACCCTCCAGTCTTGGCCATCCCAGACTTCCAAAAGAGCTTTAGCATCCGGACCTAAACCTCCAATGCTGGTGCTGCCGCTGTTCTATTGCAGGCATTCTCTGATGGGAGGTGCCCTGTCGCCAATGCTTCAAGGAGCTTAACATCGACTGAATAAAAATCCTCCATTACGACTATGAGATTTTAGCCATACTCTTTATACTCTAAAAGTTTAAATTCAACCCGGAACATAGTGAGTGTGATCTCTAAACTGACAATCAGGTAGAATTTCTAGATAGGCAGAGTGCATATTCGAGTTCCGCTTTCGGGTGCAACTTATAAGAGGGGTTGATAACCACGTGGTCAACGCACTTAGCCAGATGCTTCAGGAGGCCGGCGAGGAGATACCAGACTGTGACGAAGCATCCAAGGAATTGGCAGGTGCCATCTTAACCGAGATGCTGGAGCTCTTTGCTGATCTTGGATTTAAGCAGGACTGGGACCCCAAGCTGGGCACTATTAGAATGCGTCTGCTTGCCTGGGAGCGGGTGCCAGGATATCTGTTGATTAAGGGACTTTTGTCATTAGGTTGGGAGACCACCTGAGCAGAGAGTTTGTTTGCCCAAGGAAACTGTCTCGTCCAGTTTTGGCTGTCTGCGGACATTTGGGGTTTCACAGGAGCATCGACAAGCCGAAACTTTGGTGTCGCTGCGTAAGGATGAGTGGGAGAGTGCGAGCTATGTACGTAAAATGGGAAAACCTAATCACAAGTCACCCAAGGGCTTCCTTCGTTCGTATGGGCAAGTCATTCATCGATTACGTGGGCCCCAGTGCCCACACTAAAGTAGGCTGTCATTATATCTATGTCGTTATGGATGGCTTTTTCTGGTTCAGCTGTCTTATTCCTAGTAGGGGAGTTACAGCTGCAATTACTATCTATCTTCTTTCTAAGGTCAGCGATGCTGGTATTTCTAGGAAGCTTGTTCCGATTTTTCTAGGACAGTCAATTGAAACAAGCCCCTCCTTTCTCCTACTCTACTGTCAGGAATAAGCTCTGGGGAGGGTTTATTCATCCAGAGGGGTGGTTGAGCTGTGTTGGCCCGTATAGATTTCTTTTCTAGGCAGCTTCTCTGCTTGGTTTCTCCTCTGTTCGTCCAGTGGCACTGCTACCACGCTGCGGCCGGTGCGCTGAATTTTCGCAGTGTGCGAGTCTCGTTTCGAAATTGTTAGAAGTTGGAACTCTCAGCTGAAGCAGTTGCCACTATAGTTGGCCATTTGTGTAGGAAGTGACCAAAACCGATTCTTCATGAGAGGCTAGTGGCTGTTCGTTTTCTATCGAAAGTGTGTCCACCGTTGCCCATTGAGTTCCCATCCGCCGAAGTGACCTCCAGGTAAGAAACTGTCAGTGGGCGATTCTCTTGCAACATTTTCCCTTGCCTCTGATTTCATCGGGAACGACCGTTCGACAGTTGATCGGTAGTCTCAGCAGACGACGTGTATTAGGTCTTCTGGCTACTTCTGGCGTCTTTGTGCCATTGTTTACTTGCAGTTCGTCCCTGTTGCTGTACAGTGGCTGGTTATAGTATTGCTTGATTTGTTTGTGGTATTGTTTTTTTTTCGCTTGATCCACGAACACGTCCAACTAATAGGAGTTCTGCTGGAATAGACAGGGCAGTTAGGGCGCTGAGTTGTTAAACACGTTTTTTTAAGTGTGTTTCAGAATTACAATGGCCATTCAGTGGGGTACCCATTAGCCCTAGCTGGAGAGTGAGACGGCTTTCATGTAGCAGACAGTGTGGACTGTTGACGAATGTCCTATATTGATAAGGAGCAGTATCTAATTGAGTTTTTGAATGAGTAGTCAATCTTAACGTTGTCTGAGTACTGGATATATGGAGGCAACTTGTGGTAACTACCTTGGACTAATCTTATGTCTAAATATTAACGTGGTTGATGGTGTGGGTTCCTGGTCTCATGTCCTAGTTCATGAACCACGGGCAACGTATGAGTGGCTAAGTAAGTGGTCCTGACAGTCGGGATACCAGTTACTTTGGAATAAGGCTGGGCATCTCGGACATATTCCGAGTCGTGGCCACCTTTGTGCTCAGACGGCAAAGACTACCAAATCCACCGGTTAGTACTTCAACCGTCAGGGGTAAAACTCAATGGGACACTGGGCAAGTAAGGCTAGCAACCTGCTTCCCTGGTAATATAAATATGATGCTGGCAACAAGCAGAGCAAAATGCCTCGGACCTTTGGACGTGACGGAGATCCACCTCTAATTGACAAACTAGAGACTCCTAAGATACGACTCGGCAAACGAATAGTAACGAGATGGGGAGCTATTAATATCAATGGGGGCTACTCTGGGAAGAAGGTAGAGCTGGCAGACGCTGCAAGTAATATGGGGTTGGACGTATTAGCTGTTAGTGACATTCGGGTAGGGGGTGAGAAAGAAGAGGAAGTGGGAGAATACAATGTCTACCTGTCAGGAGTCAAAGCAGGAATAGCGCAATGGGGTGTACGGCTTTTCATCAGGAAAGAAATAAGGTATGTAAGCGAACGACTGATGTGGATAGATTTGACAGTGTCTAGCAAGAAAATTAGGATTGTGTCAGTATATTCGCATTGTGAAGGGACAGATCAAGATAAAATGGATAGTTTTTATGACGCACTCAGTGATGTAGTTGTTAGAGTAAAGGACAAAGACAGTGTTCTGCTCATGGGTGATTTTAATGCCAGGATTGAAGAGGATATGGAGGCCAACAGGAACGGGAAACAACTCTTGGATATCTGTGCCAGTATGGGCTTAGTAATCACAAACTCCTTTTTTAAACATAAGAACATTCACCAGTATACTTGGGAAGGCAGGGGAACCAGATCTATCATTGACTATATAATAACAGATCAGGAATTCAGGAAGGCTGTGAGGGACATTCGTGTATTCAGGGGATTCTATGATGACACTGATGACTATCTAATCTGCAGTAAAATTGGTATTGTGAGACCGAAAGTGCAGGAGGTCAGGTCCATGTGTAGGAGGATAAGAGTGGAGAAACTTCAGGATAAGGAAATCAGACACAAGTACATAACGGTGATCTCAGAATGGTACCAGTTAGTTGAATGTAGTCAATTGCAGTCACTGGAAAAGGAATGGACAAGGTACAGGGACACAGTACTAGAAGTGGACAAAGAATGTCTTGGAACGGTAGTGTGTAAAGGTAGTATGAAGCAAACAGCTTGGTGGAATGACACAGTCGAGGCAGCCTGTAAAAGGAAAAAGAAGGCATATCAAAAATGGCTACAATCTAGAACTCAGGTAGACTGAGAAAGTTATGTTGAAGAAAGAAACAAAGCCAAACAGATAATTATAGGATCCAAGAAGAAATCTTGGGAAGACCTTGGAAACAGGTTGGAGACCTTGGGTCAAGCTACTGGAAAACCATTCTGGAGTGTAATTAGCAGTCTTCGAAAGGGAGGTAAGAAGGAAATGACAAGTATTTTGGACTGGTCAGGAAAACTGCTGGTGAATCCTGTTGATGCCTTGGGCAGATGGAGGGAATATTTTGAAGAGTTGCACAATGTAGGTGAAAATACGATCAGTAATGTTTCATATTTCGATGTACAATGGGACAGGAATGATGACGGAAATAGGATCACATCTGAGGAAATAGAGAAAATGGTCAATAGGTTGCAGTGCAATAAAGCGGCTGGGGTGGATGAAACTAAGTCGGAACTCATCAAATACACTGGCATGTCAGGTCTTAAATGGCTACACAGGATAATTGAAATGGCCTCGGAGTCGGGACAGGTTCCATCAGACTGGACGAAGCAGTAATCACACCAATCTTTAAACATGGAAACAGAAAAGCTTGTAACAACTACAGAGGTATCTCTTTGATCAGCGTTGTGGGTAAAATCTTCTAAGGTATTGTTGAAAGGAAAGTTCGAGTATTAGTTGAGGACAAATTGGATGGAAATCAGTGTGGGTTTAGGCCTCTTAGAGGTTGTCAGGACCAGATCTTTAGCTTGCGGCAAACAATGGAGTAGTGTTACGAGTGAAACAGCAAATTGTATCTATGTTTTATAGATCTAGAAAAGGCATATGACCGGGTTCCCAGGAGGAAGTTATTGTCTGTTCAACGTGATTATGGAACAGGAGAGCAAACTTTTGCAAGCAATTAAAGGTCTTTATATGGATAGTCAGGCAGCAGTTAGAGTTGACGGTAAATTGAGTCCATGGTTCAGAGACAAGGCTGCAACCTGTCTCCACTGTTGTTCATATTGAGTCCATGGTTGTGAGTCCATGGTTGTGAGTCCATATTGAGTCCATGGTTCAGAGACAAGGCTGCAACCGGTCTCCACTGTTGTTCATATTATTTATGGATCATATGTTGCAAACAATAGACTGGCTGGCAGAAATGTAAGGACTATGGTATGAAGATTAGGATCTCCAAAACAAAAGTATTGTCAGTGGGAAAGAGATATAAACAGACTGAGTGCCAAATAGGAGGAACAAAGTTAGAACAGGTGGACGGTTTCAAGTACTTAGGATGCATATTCTCACAGGATGGGAACATAGTGAAAGAACTGGAAGCGAGGTGTAGCAAAGCTAATGCAGTGAGCGCTCAGCTACGATCTACTCTCTTCTGCAAGAAGGAAGTCAGTACCAAGACTAAGTTATCTGTGCACCGTTCAATCTTTCGACCAACTTTGTTGTATGGGAGCGAATGCTGGGTGGATTCAGGTTACCTTATCAATAAGGTTGAGGTTACGGATATGAAAGTAGCTAGGATGATTGCAGGTACTAGTAGATGGGAACAATAGCAGGAGGGTGTGCACAATGAGGAAACCAAAGAAAAAGTGGGAATGAACTCTATAGATGTAGCAGTCATGGCGAACAGGCTTGGATGGTGGGGTCATGTTAAATTTTAAAGGAAAATTTTAAGTGTTCCCTCGAAATAAATCTAGAAGTTACCAACTGCAAGTGATGTTGAACCTGGAGCTGGGCCCTTCCATGAATTTCTACCGGCTCCAATTAAAATCCATTTCAACCACGTATTTTCGATTCATGTGTTTTTCCCTCGTGCAGTTGTTCTCGAACAACTATTTCAAATTTTAGGTTGTACATCACAACATTATGATCAGGTGGCTACCTTTTCATTATTGATCGTATTTATTACGATACTTCCAAACTGAGAGAAACACTGCCCATTTTTCAAAGGACTTCCAGATATTTAAGGGTGCTAATCTCATTTCAGCAGAAATTGTCAATGTAAAGTTAGAGCTAGGTAATTGGCAGAGTAAAGGAAATTGACCCAAACGGGTGTCGATCCATGCCTGGACTCTTCCGACGTCTGTTGCAGGGTGTTTCCTTTAAGTCCGACGGAGTGTCAACGCGATTCATCTGTCCGACCAATTTCGCAGGGTGTTTGCTTTCAGTCTGGTGTAGCATGAACGCGTTTCATCTGGAAAGGCCACCTGTCGCCACTCAGTGGACATCCAGTTTCGGTACTGATGTACAAATTCCAGCCTTCTTTGCCGACGAACAGCAGTCAGCATGTGTGTACGAACCTGGCGTCGGATTCGGAGACCCATAAGCAGCAATTTTTAGTCAACAATCTTTGAGGAAACGCTGTTACTAGCCCCTTCGTTCATCTGGGCGGTCTGTTTCTCGACAGTTGCACTTCTATTCGCCTGTACACATCTCCGCAGCAGTAGTTCCCTCTTGTCATCTATGGCCAGTGTTGCACCACGATCACCTGGGCGCCGCTTTTGAAAAGCGCCATTTTGCCCTGCACGGTGTAGTTTAACCACTGCGGCATCCAAACAGTTCACAGAGTCGACCATTTCGGAAACGCTTCCGCCTTTGGGCCGTTTGAACGTCAGATAAATCGCTCCCTTTCAGCGACGACTGCACTATTTTCCCGTCCCCACAACACGTTTTATGTCACCTCCACTACTCATGTTTCCACCTGCCGTCTATGAGTGGTTATCGCACGTTGACGGCGAACGTAGACGATGGGCACATAAATGTGACTGGACCGTTTGTGATCACCCCGTATCAGGGGTAAGAAGAGGTAAGAAATAGAATAATATGAAATAAACATCACATACCCTGGTGTCCCAGAAGTCGTCCCTAATTACAAACATAGATCAGGCATAAAATAAAACACACAATCTTGATTTGCATGTGACACATTCATGTTTCTGTGCTCATACATACATACTTACTGTTACTTTGTCCCAGGACCCAACGACGTAAAAACAGCGGAATAGGACACCATGCGCAAACAACATGTACTCACGCCAGGTGAAAGATTAATGTGTCTCCGGTGCCACAATACACAGACACGAAAACCAGTCAAGGGAAAATTCCAGACGTCATACCGTAGAGAGCCAAAAGACTTTAAAAGCATACATATGTTGTTTGCGAATTGATACAATTGATGGTGAACCTTCAGGTGTCCTTTATTTTGCACAATTCGCTTCGTTACAAGTTTCTGTCAAATGACGATTATGAAGCATAAGCAGGCATAAACCGCTGCTTGATAATGGTCATTTGACAGAAACTAGTAGCGAAGCGAACTGTGCAGGCTGGAGGTTCACCATGAATTTCAACAATTATTTTGCGGCTGAATACCTCCACCAGGAAACATACGTAAATAGCTTTATGCGAAGTTTAAGGGAAAAGGGAGCTTATGTGGCCTCCCTAGAAGTAGCAGCTCTGGACCTAGTTCACAGACAATTTGAAACTACCTTCTTAATTATTTTTTTTACTAAACATTGACTTACATAACTTTCTCTGACGAAGACAACTCAAACTTAACATATTCATTTATTACCCACAATATACAAGCCCAACGAATCTGACTGTTTTACATTGACAGCATGACTTCCAATAATTAACACAAAAGAATGCCCTGAATTGCAAGAAATCCTAACAATAATACAACTATGAAATTAAAGAAAACTGAAACTACCTCCAACTCTGTTAATCTGCTGAACTCATTTCAGTCACGAATCCCGATAGTGGAAACCTCATTCTTCTTCATAAGTCACTTACCTCAAAGAAAATCTTCATAACACGAACTACAGCAATTACAGCAAATAGCAACAACAGCCAGCTAAATAAAAAGATTCTAACTATTGTAGACTCTAACTACTAGGAGGCATATGGTTAGCAAAAAGAAAGATTTTGTTCAAGAGCAAACAATATATTTAGAAAATTTTACCTTAGTCATGTGACATCCAGTTCCAAAAATTATATAGTTGCCAATAATTCCACTACCGAAGCATTATCAACACCATCGATCGTCATACATTTCCTTGTATATTTTTTTATAAACACATCATTTCAATCCACATTACACTGTGGGTCCTACCAGCACAGAGTCTCCACTAAGAAAATCATGCCCATGCACTTCCCTATCCACTCCCTAAATGCTAGTCTGTCCAACCACAGAATTTTTGCCGAGGGCGCAGAGCGCCATCAGCGATATCAACACAGTCCGTAGCGCTGCCAACATACAAAGAGGCTACTTCCAAATTCCGTGGGAGAGGACTTCGTGAGATGCCCAAGGTAGTCAGAGTCTTCAGTGAGTTGCAGATTACGAAGACATCCTACGCAGGCAACTTCGTTTCCGTGGGTGCAGGCCCCGTCGTGCAGTCCCTCCAACCAACGGATCAGAGTGCTCGTAATTACTGGGCTGTTGCGTGAGACTGAGATCGCCCCGCTGTATGTGGGACAATCAGAGGTATCCGTAAGTTGAACGTGCGGTACAGTCTGATACAGCTGTTGTTACGTCACTGCGCCCTGTAGCAAACAAAAAG
This sequence comes from Schistocerca cancellata, assembly GCF_023864275.1. NCBI lineage: Eukaryota > Metazoa > Arthropoda > Insecta > Orthoptera > Acrididae > Schistocerca > Schistocerca cancellata. The sequence continues at coordinate 958,268,068 of NC_064626.1, forward strand.
TAACAGTAAGTATTTATGCATGCAAAAGTTTGAATATGTCACATGCAATTCAGGATAGAAAGTATTTGTTTATGTGTCATATTTTATGACTTATGTATGATTGTAATCAGGGGAAGACGTCTGGTAGTCAGGTTCAAGTATTTCTGAGTTCTAGGGGACTGATGACCTCACATGTTAGGTCCCATAGTGCTCAGAGCCATTTTTTTAAAGACGAATGGTACACCTGGTATTTTAAATTCAAATGTCTATTTCGCAATTTAACTTTTTTCAAATGGTTTCAGGGACATTATTGGTTTAAAATACACTACTCGCCATTAAAATTGCTACACCACGAAGATGACGTGCTACAGATTTAACCAACAGGAAGAAGATGGAGTGATATGCAAATGATTAGCTTTTCAAAGATTCACACAAGCTTGGCGCCGGTGGCGACACCTACAACGTGCTGACATGAAGAAAGTTTCCAACCGATTTCTCATACACAAACAGCAGTTTACCGGAGTCGCTTGGTGAAACGTTGTTGTGATACCTCGCGTAAGGAGATGAAATGTGTACCGTCACGTTTCCGACTTTGATAAAGGTCGGATTGTAGCCTATCGCGATTGCGGTTTATCGTATCGTGACATTGCTGCTCGCGTTGGTCGAGATCCAATGACTGTTAGCAGAATATGGATTCGGTGGGTTCAGGAGAGTAATACGGAACGCCGTGCTGGATCCCAACGGCCTCGTATCACTAGCACTCGAGATGAAAGGCAACTTATCCGCGTGGCTGTAACGGATCGTGCAGCCACGTCTCGATCTCTGAGCCAACAGATGGGGACGTTTGCAAGACAACAACCATCTGCACGAACAGGTCGACGACGTTTGCAGCAGCATGGACTATCAACTCTGAGACCATGGCTGCGGTTACCCTTGACGCTGCGTCACAGACAGGAGCGCCTGCGATGGTGTACTCAACGACGAACCTGGGTGCACGAATTGCAAAACGTCATTTTTTCGGATGAATCCAGTTTCTGTTTATAGCATCATGATGGTCGCATCCGTGCTTGGCGACATCGCTGTGAACGCACATTGGAAGCGTGTATTCGTCATCGCCATACTGGCGTATCACCCGGCGTGATAGTATGGGGTGCCATTGGTTACACGTCTCAATCACCTCTTGTTCGCATTGACGGCAGTTTGAACACTGGACGTTACATTTCAGATGTGTTACGACCTGTGGATCTACCCTTCATTCGATCCCTTCGAAACCCTACATTTCAGCAGGATAATGCACGACCGCATATTGCAGGTCCTGTACGGGCCTTCCTGAATACAGAAAATGTTCGACTGCTACGCTGGCCAGCGTATTCTCCAGATCTCTCACCAATTGAAAACGTCTGGTGAATGGTGGCCGAGCAACTGGCTCGTCACAATACGCTAGTCACTACTCTTGATGCACTGTGGTATCGTGTTGAACCTGCATGGCCAGCTGTACCTGTACACGCCATCCAAGCTCTGTTTGACCCAATGCCCAGGCGTATCAAAGCCTTTATTACGGCCAGAGGTGGTTGGTTTACGTACTGATTTCAGGATCTATGCACCCAAATTGCGTGAAAATGTAATCACATGTCAGTTCTAGTATAATATATTTGTCCAATGAATACCCGTTTATCATCTGCATTTCTTCTTGGAGTAGCAATTTTAATGGCCAGTAGTGTATTTATGTTTCGTACTGTCTCACATCATAGCCTGATGATTTTGATTATAGGTCATACGATTTTTTATTGGGATACTTCAAAATTAACTCACTGCCCTTTATTCGAAGAATTTGCAATGAATAAAGACTGCGAATTGTGATTAGTAATCTGAGTTAAGCAGAAACTGGCAGCCTAAAATTGAAGCTATATTAAAGGTAGAGCGAAAACAACTGACGTAGGTGCGATCCTACAATCTTTGTAAAGGCAGATAATTTACGGCTAGACCACCACACCACATGCAAGTTACACAGCTCCTGCTGCGCTCTCCAATCACTGTTCCTCTCTCGAATTATAGCGGCAATGATTTGACAACTTCAATTCATCACAATTCAGACGATGTGTACGAAATATTTATAAATTATTTACGAAAACCTGATTCACGGAATCAGTGTATCTATTAGTGAAAACCAAATAAAAATCACTTAAGTGTCTGAGCATGCATATACGGACGAATGTAAGCAAGCGATTTCAGTTTATGCTCTATGTATAGATAAGTATAAGAACCTAGAAGGTTCAATAACATGGATCTGAGGCCGACTTGTTGTCTCTTACCTGTACTGCTCAATCTGTACATAGAATAAGCAGTATCAGGTATAAAAGGAAGTTTCAGAAGTACGATTAAAATTCAGAGTGAAGGGATGTCAACAGTAAGATTACTGCTGGCAGTTGTAGCGACTTGAAACTGAAGAAGAGTGACAGGGCCTGTAGAATGGAATGAACATTCTATTGTGTACATAATACAGGAGCAGAGTATATCGAAGAAAGATGGAAGTAGTAGCATAAATCAGAATGTGAGATAATTAATATCAAAATTAGGGACTTTGAAGCAGACGATGTCAAAGAGTGCTGCTATCTCACAAGCAAGAAAGCACATTACGGACGAGGCAAGATATACGCAGAAATGAGAGTAGCTCAGGTGCAGAGGGCATTTCTGGCCAACAGATTCCTATTAGTTTCAAACTTCGACCTTAAGCTGAGGAAGAACAATCTCATAATGTATGTATGAAGCTTAGCATTGTGCAGAAGTAAATAATAGAACATTAGGACAACCGGAAAAGAAGAGAATCGAAGGGTTTCAGACGTATTACTATAGAGGCTGATTCGCCGAAGAAAGGAACTTATCTAGATCACTGGAAAGAAGGGGCCGGATAGTTAGACATGTGTTAAGACATCGGGGAATAATGTTCATGGTATTAGGGCGAGCTGTAGTTTGAAAAAACTATAGGGGCGGGCAGAAAATTGAATCCATGCATCAAATAATCGAGGAGATAGAGTGCAAGTGCCACTCTGAGATGAACGAATTTGTGGAGGCCGCTTCAGATCAGTCAGTTATCTGATGTAGCCCCCTGCCCTTACACCCTAACCCACTTCAGCCAAAAAACGGACACTAGACTGCACTTAAGAGAATGGCAGATCAGATCTTCACCTGGAAACCAGATTTAGTTATTTTTTTCTGTAGATTCCCTAAATCACCTACAGAAAACGCGTCAATGGTTCTTTGGAATATTACACGACCGTTTTCCTCCGGCATCCTTCCACAATCAGCTGACCGTAGCCAGTAATTTTTGCTCATTATCAATAAATTTGTAAATGTCCGTAGATCTACAAAATAAATTAACTGAAATAATATTATAATTATGAGATCGAGCAAACAAGTCAGCTCTGAGCATTATTGCGTTACATTAAGGAGATTAACAAATTCTGTAACTCATTTAGAGCATAAGCCAAAAATGATTCGTAGCCAGTGTGGTGGTATCGTAAGTTTATAATAGAACAATAACTGTTCACAAAAGACTTAATAGTATGTTTTCTTCGCTGTAGGATGTGCTTACTGTCGATCCAAGAAGAGTAACGTGGTCCATATGGATGAAGGGTGAGGTACTGACAGCAGGACTGGTCTCGATATGTAAGTAACGGAGAGATGATATCCCTACAACACAACGTATGGTCATTCCCCACTTCTTTTAAAACTGAACTACAATTCTGAGGAGAAATTTCGTGGTGCTTACTTAACTACACACATCAAAAAAACTTTTGCATCACACCTGTTCCCCGAACTTCTGAAGATAGAAGTTGACTATGGACACGGTCCCTTTGACTGTTAGTGCTGTCACTAAAACCGCCCAAAGATGTAGAAAACCATGCTTGAGCAGCTCCTATTAGGTGGAGGGGGTCGGACAGCCGATCCGTTCCAATCATTCCATCAGGAGGGGGTTCACGGCTCGTGTTGTCTGTAGTTCAATCATGCCTAGACGGTCAATAACGCCGTTAAATCGCGTGCGCGTTGTTACTTTGTGCCAGGAACGGCTCTCAACAAGGGAAGTGTCCAGGCGTCTCAGAGTGAACCAAAGCGGTGCTGTTTGGACATGGAGGAGATACAGAGAGACACGAACTATCGATGACATGCCTCGCTCAGGCCGCCCAAGGGCTACTACTGCAGTGCATGACCGCTATCTATGGATTACGGCTCGAAGGAACTCTGACCGCAACGCCATCATGGTCAATAATGTTTCTCGTGCAGCCACAGGACGTCAGTCGTGTTACGACTCAAACTGTGCTCAATGGGCTGCATGATGCGTAACTTAACTCCCGACATCCATGGCGAGGTCCATCTTTGCAATCGCTACATGCAGCGCGGTACAGATGGGCTCAAAAAAATTCCGAATAGAGCGCTCAGGACTTTCTCTTCGCCGATGAGTGTAGCACAAGCCTTCAACCAAAAACTAATCAGAGACGTGTTTGGAGGCACCCCGGACAGGCTGAGCGCCTTAGACACACAGTCCAGTGAGTGCAGCAAGGTGGAGGTTACCTGGTGTATAGGGGTGTCCGATGGTGGTCACGGATGGTGCTATAACGGCTCTACAATACGTGAATGCCATCCTCCGATCTATAGTGCAACCATATCGAAAGCGTATTGGCGAGGCATTCTCTTCATGGGCGACAATGCGCGCCCCCATGGTGCACATCTTGTGAATGACTTCCTTCAGGATAACGACATCCCTCGACTAGAGTGGCAGCAGACATGAACCCTATCGAATACCCTGAGAAATTGGTCGGACAGATGAATCACGTTGACACTCCGTCGGACTTAAAGGAAACACCCTGCAACAGACGTCGGAAGAGTCCAGGCAGGGGTCGACACCCGTTTGGGTCCCTTTCCTTTACTCAGCCAATTACCTAGCTTTAACTTTACGTTGACAATTTCTGCTGAAATGAGATTAGCACCCTGAGATAGATTGAAGAGGGCTGTTTATGGAAGACGTGGCCTAGCAGCAACTCTGAGGGATCTTCGCCGAATCGCCGTTGAGGAGTGGGACAATGTGAACCAACAGTGCCTTGATGAACTTGTGGATAGTATGCCACGACGAATACAGGCATGCATCAATGAAAGAGGACGTGCTACTGTGTATTAGTGGTACCGGTGTGCACAACAATCTGGACCATCACCTCTGAAGGTCTCGCTGTATGGTGGTGCAACATGCAATGTGTAGTTTTCATGAGCAGCAAAAATGGTGGAAATGATGTTTCTGTTGATCTCTATTCCAGTTTTCTGTACAAGTTGTAGAGCTACAACGATGGAATTAATATTGCGACGATGTCAAACCTTATTTTCATGATTTAAATAAGTATTCATTATATTAAAAATGTAATTATAATTTTATTATTTTCATTTTTGTGCTCAGTGTATCAAAGACTTTCTAGTGCACGGAATAAATTAGCCTCGTTTGTACTACGAAACTAAATATGATTGTTAAGGGTTAAGCATGTAATAATTCGATGTGAGACATTTTGTTGAGTCTGAATTGTGTTCTCGTACTGGTCGGTAGAGAAGGAAAAGTTCCTTAATCGATGTGAAGGTATAAAGGCTGTAAAAAGGAGAGAGAGAGAAGGTAAATACAAGTTATTCAAAACAAATATCTTTCAAGTGTAACGTCTTATGATTCCCTATAACTAAGAATTGCAAGGTCTAATCTGAGCCTGTACTGAATAACAGCGAAGAACATTTATGTTATCATATATTTTCTTCGTTTGATCACGGTTGTGATTTGCATTTTTCTTGTTGTTACGCGACGTGTTATGAATATTTTCATTATACGCGCAAAAGTGCACACAGCTTTAATCATACCTGTGTCTTTCGGAAACGATAACTTTTAATCAGTACGATTACGCGAATACTGTCTAAATCGCAACCGTGATCGCAAAAGTGTTTCCTGGGCCAAATAATTCTTATAAAATGTGTATTCTCCAAAGCGAGCAGCATTGCACTTTCGCTGACTCGCAACAATCGAAAGAGTAAAAACAGCGCTTAAATAAAATTGCCACCTTTTAATAATTATTATTATCCCATTAAATAAATAAATAGTAATTCAGTGGCTATTCAATCAATAAACAGAGTTGGCAATTCAGTGGCAACCTATTGACAGGACTAGCTTATATATGTGTGCTAATGTGTGTTTTTTCTATTTGTTTCATGCTGTATTGACCGGAAATCTACGACGACCCTAAGTACGATATCTTTGCTGTACCATTCCATCCCAGCGGCTGCAGAACGAAGCACTGCATAAGGTAGGCACAACATCTTCTTCAACCTGGTGCTGTATCTTACTATAAAAAAAAAAAACAATCGAAACAAAAAAAATTACATTTTGTGAGTGTCCTCTTAGGAAGCTATGAGTCAATTATATTTAAATAACTGCGAGAAGGATCAGTAAAGTACAGCACCAAGTGTTTTCAGTAGAGGTTAACTGAACGATATTGGAACTGAATTTTAATCAAACGAAAGTGAACCTTTATAGTAGTACTGATTCCAATCTCGTGCAGTGTAGTAGTTATTTTATGTTTTGTGTGACGGAATAATTGATGTGTTGCGTGTGACGTTTTCCCGATTAGACTTGCACCCAAACATTTGCAAACATGGTGAAAACAGTGCGACGAGTAAGAAAAGCTACACAGCAGGAAGTAACTGTAGAACATTTAGAGGAGAAGGAATAACTAGTGATGTAGAAATTGATAATATTTTTTTCAGATCAGACAGAGGATATAGAACAGGACACTAATATTAAAGTCAGTGATCCATCTGCTGTAGAACACTCAGGCGGAATACAGACGGTAGTTCAAGTGCATACTGAAGCAGAACCACACGAAACACCAGTTACAGTCGATTTACCACCGGTAGAGCCAACACAAACAGTAATGGGTCCATTTTCTCTCTTAATTATGAAAATGGAACAAATGTTTAAAATAAAGGAACAATCACAGATACAGCGTGAACAAGAAACTGCTAAACAGCTTGCAACTGAGATTAATAATAATTTAGATAAACGTATTAGCAGAGTAGATGAACGGATTAGGACCTTGGATGAACGCATTAGTCAATTAGACGAGCGTACGTAGTTAAGCTTTTCACAGTTCTCAAAAGAGATAGATCAAAAGCTTGAAAACCGATTAAAAGAACACGATCGCCAGCTGCGACAGCAAATAGATATCCAGTTGTCTGCTATACAGAACAACATTTCAAGTATGCAACAAACATACCATCACTTACCACAGAATGTAAAGCAAGTAACCCACGATGTGGACAAATTACAACAAACACACACTTCTTTGGAAGCAGAAATACCCAACATAAGTACACGTATAGAAAACCTTACGGTTGATAATCAAAACGCAATAGAACAAAAATTCAAAGAACAAGGAGAACGCGTTGTGACCACATTCAACACATGGCTAAATGACAAACAAATTAGTTCTGTTATACAGAAGGAACCACCTGTGATGTTACAACGAGCAGGAACACAACTGATACATGAAAACAACACAAAGATTCATGAAATCTATACTGAATTACAAAAAGTGCAGAAAGTGCTTAAAGAAACACGTATGCAAACATCTTATGACAGTTCACTGGAGTGTGTTAGTATCACAGGAACACACCCTGATCATTATGAAACGCCTTTAACACAAAGTAGGGGGCAGACGGGCAATAATTTCAACCCAACACGTGGAGTAACATCCGTTTATGAAGACCATACACAATCATTGGTGACTCAGGATGCTTTAGTGAAGAATTCATAGTTTCAGAAATTTACCAATGATAAGAACGGACCCATCCAATTGTGTTTATCAAAGGGATCCGCGGAAAAATGCCAAAAAGTTGTAACGAAAGTGAGAAAATTGTCTTTACCATTACCCATATTCAAGATGAGCCAGCGTTGTTCGCGACACAGAAAGCTGAACAATGCAGCTCCTTCGATGAATTTGAACAAGCTTTTCTAAACAAGTATTGGTCGCGTGGGGTACAAGAACGATTAAGAAAAGAAGTTTATAGTCCTGAGCCATTTAATAGAAAAGGCGGTACTTTGCGGAAATATTTCGAAAAGTATCTGGACAAAGTGAAATATTTATCCACACCAATTCCTGAGTGTGATGTTTTAAAGATATTAAAGGAGAAGTTACCGCGTGATCTAAAGGAGAAATTGTTTCACATTCCTGAGGACAACGTGGAACATTTTCTATCTGTACTGGACTCTTTAGATTTGGATGTCGAAGAGGAAAGACACCATTATGGGAATAATTCGTCGAATAATGGTAATGGTAATGGCAACGGGCGAAACCAAAAGAACAATAGTAATAGAAACACCTACTATGGGAATCAAAATCATTGGAATAGTCCGAATTTATCTGGATGGCAGAACCACAATATGAACACAAATGAACTGTACGGTAATGCACCGAATCACAATTATCATCCACAGAACAATAGTGGACAAAACAATAACAGAAACTTTTCAAAGAAACGGAAACGAGATTTTAGAGCTAACACCAATTACAGTAACGGTAATTTTTCAAATAATCAGCAAAACATGCAACCACCACATAACTGGTCAACACAGAATTATGCACAACAGCAATGGCAGCAGCCTAGGCCACCGCAATATCACAACAACAATCATGTACAACCCCCGTACAATACAAATATGTCAAATAACATGCAGCAGCATATGAATGTGCAGCCATGGCAACCACCGAATCAAAATATCAAGATCATTGAGGTAAGTGAACCGCAACCATCAACCAGTACCAACTAGTCAAACTAGATGCGACGACATTCTGCTCCCGTGTGTCAGTCGCAGGGTGTGTAGGGGGCACTTGCATGAATTATGTTAGTAATAACGAGCAACCAAGCGTGCAGACAGCCAGCTGTAGCAACACTGAGAATGTGTGTCGCATAGAATCAGCAGCGATCGGGTCGAACGACGCAAAAGATTCAGTGTGTAGGAATAATTCTGGTGATGTTGCTCAGCAATGTAGTTCAACTATGCAGATGTAAAGCTATAATGACGGAGTCGATATACGAGAGGAATTATGTCAAGATTTTCGGAAGAAGTGTAATTTGTTTGAACGGGAAGTTGTACAAGCAGCTATAGTTTGTGATATTTATGGTATTCAAACTACGGTACGGTGATTTTAGATAGTGGAGCATCTGTTTCTGTGCTAAATTAATCGTTCTTTCTTCACTTAATGAAGATTAGAAAGATTCCGGTTTTTCCAGTCACTAATTGTCGAGTTACAGGAGCCATTTGTCAGAAAGCCCAACTATTTAGGGAACAGACTCGGATTTGTAGTAGTTTTGGAATGGGAGCCAAAGAGTGCACCTTCCTTATTGTAAAGAATTTAGCCGTGAACTGTCTCCTCGGATTAGATATCTTGCGAGAGACGGAAACTATAATCGATCGCGCGACGGGTGAATGCAGCATGTGTTTCGGTGACATGAGAGTCAGGTTAGACTTGGTAAAGACCAAAGAATTGCATGCAAATATTGTCAAATTTTAAATATAGAACCAATTCGCGCACATTTATGGCACCTTCAAGATAGTTTCAATTGCAGTACATTCCCGGTCATGGAAGATGTGAAGGAGGAGGAGAATATCCACCTCTCTGAAATAGTAGAAAACGTACAACAGTCCTCTGGTCTTGACAGTCTGCAACAAAAGCAATTATTAGACACTCTTACTAATTATCGTAAAGTATATTTGAAAAAACCTGGACTAATTGAAGGTTACGTGTACGACATGCAAGTGTTTCCCCATGAAATTTACTGTCATCAAACGTACTCAATACCCAGCGCGGAAAGGGAAGCAGTAACAAAAGAAATTAGACGAATGCTGGAATGGGGAATTATTGAGACCTCGTTATCACCATATAGTAACCCACTTTACCGGTAATGAAATCCGATGCCATCCAGATCTCAGTAAGGATTTTTGCATAACCTCAGATGCTTCATGTACTGGGTTAGGTGCGTGTTTATTTCAAACAGAAACAGTAGACGGACACGAGCAAATAAAAATAATATCTTTCGCAAGTCGTGTATTATCGGAATGCGAATGCGCATATTCCACTACAGAGTTTGAAGCATTGCCAGTGGTATGGGCGTTTCGCAAATTTCATTATTACGTTTATGGTAAACACGTTCGGGTATACTGTCATCATCAGGCTTTGAGTTTCCTGCTGACCTGTAAACTTCTCCATGCACGTTTGGCAAGACGGACATTAGCGTTGCAGGAGTATGATTTCCAGATTATTTACATCAAAGGAAGTAATAATATTGTGGCAGATGCTTTGTCTAGGCTACCCCAAGATTTACCTCAATTTAGTGAACTCACAGAGCAAGCATCGGAATTTAAAGTGTTACTAATGGTGGACAATGTTAATCGTAAATATTTTCTAGACATGTGTAAAAATATGGCACAAAAACAGGATATAGATAATATTTGGCACGAGATCAAGGATCAACTGAGGACGGATCCTGCTTCGAAATTGCATAAATATTACATGTTACATCAGGATGTGTTATTCTTTAGAAGACATGAGGATTCACGAAACTGGCTAGTATGTATTCCGCAGCAATGTGAGCAAAAGCTAATAATATATACACATAATGTTTGGGGTCATTTCGGTTCAAGTAAGTATAGAAAGATCTTACGGATGACCCGAGCATGTGACATTTGCCAGCTCGTAAAGCCGTGTGCTTTATCATCGCAGACATTAATGCAGTCAATTGTTCCAACTGCTTCGCGCCAACTTTAAGTACTGACATCTGCCAACTGCCAGAGGAGGGGTCAAATACCTCGTAGCAGTGCTAGATAACTTTACTAAGTTTGTAAAGCTATTTGCTACAAAAACAACAGCCACGATAACGATAATAAGCCGATTGGAAAATGATTACTTACCTCATTTCGGAACGCCAGAAACATTACTCTCTGACAATGCCTCAAATTTTACGAGTGTTACCTGGATTAAATTCTTAGAGAAACATAATATAAAACCAATTTTCATTTCGAAGTTCCACCCCCAAGGTAATCCCACGGCACGTGTGTTCCGCGAGTTTAATCGCTTTGTGAGAATGTACTACTCAGCTAAACAAACTAAGTGGGTAGAATACATAGAGCCGCTTGAAAGTGTTGTAAACTACATACCACATTTATCGACAGGTTTTACTCCAGCAGAGCTCACATTAAAAACAAAAGAGAACAATAGTTGTGTCAACCCACTTCCAAAACTAAATACCGAACCGGAAGACTGGGAGACAAAGATAGACAACCATTGGTCATACTATAAGAGAATGCACAGAAACGGCAAGAATCACACAACCGGAGACTACAGAATACTCAATAATTTAACGCGGGAGATATGGTGTTAGTAAGGAATTATCTGATGTCGTCATTATTAAAGAGAAAAATAAAGAAGTGGTTTCCGTTATATTCAGGACCATTTGTGATCTTAGGTACGCCACATAAAAATAGTTATTTCTTGCTCTATCCCAACTCAAATAGACAGAAAGGACTATACAATCACAAAGACTTGAAAATATATGTATCTTAAGTACAGTAGATGACCTTTTATGTGCGCCGTGATGAGGTGAAGTCAAACATCGAAGACTGAAATACTGTGCGAGACTAGTGTATAAGTATTTCATGGACACACTGCGATGTGGCGTGTGGGAGAATAGGGACATACAACATTGGAAGCATCAGTACTGCTTGGAGGAAGAGACTCTCAGAATACCAGTAAGTTGTAAGAAAATTTCAGCTCCAGTTCGACGGAGAAAAGGACGCCGAGCTGCAGCAAGGAGAAGAAGAATTGCTTCAAGATGATTCCACCCTAAGACACTTAAACATAATACAAACTTGTTGAGATTTACTAAACTTTCAGGAACTTATGCGCGTGAAACTACGAACAGTGAACCGAACTGCATATTTCACACAACATTAGGATATAGTGACTTTAGAAAATAAACGTTTCATTTTGTTGATTGTTAACTATTTTGAACTCACTAGGGTGAGCAGGTTACGTATTTTTTTTTCTTCTTTCAGACTGTGTACAGGACACACTTACAACATGTAAAGTTTACGTGAGTTACGTATAGGTTTAACAAATTTTCCACCGTAAGTTAGTGCTCGGACTTGCATGAGCTATAAACCAGGTCGAACAAGATGTTGTCCATGAGTGAACAGATCATTACACAGACAAACATATACAAACTTGTGTTTATCACTGCACAATTCTTTGTATGTCCAGGAGCACCATTTCGAGAAAATATATGACTTAGGATTTGCTTTTATATTGTAAATGACTACAATTATGTACAATCATTCAGTTATTTATCATTATGTAACTAGACTGTGTAAAGACATTCTTATGTGTAGCACAAGGACTTTACCTTGTCAGACTTGATAACTGTGATCAAGTGACTATATGGTGGAGTGAACATATCACAGATGACCTATGAACAAAGACTTCCTGTGAACATTATCCTCTGCGCGTACGAACTTTATTTAACTGGCGAAAGAGTGGAATCTAACACAAAAGTGGACGCTCAATGAGTGCGTTGTGTTACCATGATTTCTTTTTCAAATTTTGTGCTACGAGTGTTTAGTAATGCCAAGTATTCAGAGTGTTATTGGGACCACATGCGTGGACGTAACTTTCCAGGCCAAGTAAAACTCAAGAGCAAGTGTTTTTATCGATCAGTCAGCAACAGTGGTGAGTCCTAACAGTGTTGGAAACTGCTACTGACTATATCATTAAACCCGTTGCAGAACTGTATCAGTTTTGGAACGTAATTACATGAACCTTTATTTGCAGATAGTCAGTTACGTCGGAAGGACGAATGGACTTGCATCATGATAAAGAAACTCACAAACAGTCGAACACCTCACAAAAAAAAAAAAAAACACATTCTTCTTGGTGAGTGAAAGAGTGCGTAAAATATGATGTAATTTAGATGTTAATTTAAGGAACTGATACTGCTGTTTGATTTTCATGTGACTGTATGCTGGGATGCTGAGCACACGTGTCGGTGAGGGCAGCATACTGCAGCGACATCATCCGTCATCCCTTGCCGCACCCTGCCACGTCATCGCAGTCCATCGCAGACTTACCTGATGGGGCGAGACATCGGTGTTGCAGTACACCAAGTCGCCAGGCGTCGTCACCAGCAGCACTATCATGAAATTGTACCATTACTAAATGTCACACGAAGTAAATATTCAAATGTTGAAAATTAAAAAAGAGGGTATGGAAGATGCGCTCGCTCCGCCGTGGTTTCTTTCCGGGGATTTTCCCATTGGCCTTTGCCTGAATGGGGGAGCGTAACTCAAAATCACTGAGACTTAAAAGTAAACAAAGCACATGCTTCCAAGTGAAAGAACACAGTTAACTTTAAACAGAACAGACAATGAAAATGAGCCTGCTTGGATGAAACAAGTGTGACTGTTCATCCAAAGCGGGCAATGTAGTGCTACAACGATGAAAATTACTATTACGACCATGTCAAACCTTATTTTCATGATTTAAAGAAGTATTCATGAAATTATAATTTTATTATTTTCATTTTTGTGCTCAGTGTATCAAGGACTTTCTAGTGCACGGAGTAAATTAGGATTGTTTGTACGACGAAACTATATATGATTGTTAAGGGTTAAGCATGTAATAATTCGGATGTAAGACATTTTGTTGAGTCTGAATTTTGTTCTCGTATTGGTCGGTAGAGAAGGAAAAGTTCCTTAATCGATGTGAAGGTATAAAGGCTGTAAAAAGGAGAGAGAGAGAAGGTAAATACAAGTTATTCAAAACAAATATCTCTCAAGTGTAACGTTTTGTGATTTCCTATAACTAAAAATTGCAAGGTCTAATCTGAGCCTGTACTGAATAACAGCGAAGAACATTTATGTTATCATATATTTTCTTCGTTTGATCACGGTTGTGATTCGCATTTTTCTTGTTGTTACGCGACGTGTTATGAATATTTTCATTATACGCGCAAAAGTGCACACAGCTTTAATCGAACCTGCGTCTATCGGAAACGATAACTTTTAATCAGTACAATTACGCGAATACTGTCTAAATCGCAACCGTGATCGCAAAAGTGTTTCCTGGGCCAAATAATTCCTATAAAATGTGTATTCTCCAAAGCGAGCAGCATTGCACTATCGTTGTCTCGCAACAATCGAAAGAGTAAAAACAATGCTTAAATAAAATTGCCACCTTTTAATAATTGTTATTATCCCATTAAATAAATAAAGAGATAGTCACTGGCTATCCAATCAATAAACAGAGAGGGCAATTCAAGGTTCCAGAACTCCCGGAACCGAGGTGACGCAAAACTTTTTTTGATATGTGTATATTGGGCAATCTTTGTTCCCCAACGTTCCTGGTTAATAAAAGGTTCACTAAATAATTAATTTATTGAAGATTATTCAGTGTAACTGCTTGTAACTAGAGTATCAAATTACTAAAATAAATATCTGCTGTATATCGATGAGGAAGCTCTTTCTATAGTTATGAACCGGCTTTTCACTCGTTTACATGTCAAACTGTAGCAGATTATTGAGTCACGGATTAATGACCAATAATAGAATAAATTATTATGTGGATGAGGTGACTCGAATGAGGGTATGAACAGAGTCTACAGGGGTAATTCAGTACCGGTTCTACATGGCCGATTTCTGCAATATACGGGATCAACCGGGCTTCGAAGTTTCTCTCAAGGTGAACAATAACATCACGAATACTGTCCGTGAAAGCCTCCTTTGTGTTATTATGCTGTGTCTGCAACTGTTTTAAGGAAATCGCATTCAATCAGCGCCATTGTGATATATATATTTTCAGCTGTATAAATTAGCTATCATTACTGAATTACTGCACTGTACTCTATTGGCAGACGTTTCTGTAAGATTTTGAAAAATAATCTGTGCAGTTGTGAACCTTACTAAGCAAATGTAAGTTCTGAGTTCGGAGTTTCACTTACGCGAGATAAATTCCTTGTTCAACATTGCTGATATTTGATTACTGGGCCTAAAGCCTCGTCATCTACTACTGGACAATTCACAATAGGCTTTTAACGACTCAGAAAGGTCTTAGAGGCTCCAAATAAACGCAGCAAGCCGAACCGTTTATATGTATCTACTCAACGGTCGGTTCGTTATGTCATCAGACCGTTGCCTAGGATACATACAAACAGTTCCCTTGCTGCGCTTTTTCTGAGCCCGTGACAACTTTCATACTCGCTAAAGCTTCTGACGAGCTCTGTAGTAGTGGAACACGAAACGTTAGACAGGAAATTACACATTGGTCATAGCCTCATGCGCATAAATCAAATATCAGTAACATCATAATTACCGGCCGTGAAAGCCTACTTTGTGTGATTAAACGGAGTCTGCATCTGATTTAGTGAAATCGCATTCACTCAGTGCCATTGTGGTACTTATATTTTGCAAATAACCTGTAATGTAAACGATGATGGTTCATAATAAACCGACTTAAGTTTTCTGGTAGTGCAGTGTACATCTGAAAGCGGCCAGTTTGGGCTCGCAGTCAAATTCAGGTTGTTAACTGCCTGAGCACAGTGTTCCGCTTATATAGGCTAGGCAGAGTCGGACAGAAGACGTAACTGGGTAATGGAAGTAGATAATAATTTGCTAACCTGAAAAATGTACTTGAAAAATCTTAATTGTAGCCGAGATGAAAAATTGTTCAAATGGCTCTGAGCACTATGGGACTTAACATCTATGGTCATCAGTCCCCTAGAACTTAAAACTACTTAAACCTAACTAACCTAAGGACAGCACACAACACCCAGCCATCACGAGGCAGAGAAAATCCCTGACCCCGCCGGGAATCGAACCCGGGAACCCGGGCGTGGGAAGCGAGAACGCTACCGCACGACCACGAGATGCGGGCATAGCCGAGATGAAATTAGCGAGGTGAAAGATGTAACTGGGTAATGGGAGTAGATAATAATTTGCTAACCTGAAAAATGTACTTGGAAAATCTTAATTGTAGCCGAGATGAAATTAGCAAGGTGAAACTGAGGACATGGTGCTGAAAGATTATAAGGGAGATGCAACATTTATTTCCGAATTTCAAAATTTCCACAAACTTTTCACAAATTTAAAGCGAAGATATTGTGCAGTACGCAATCAGACCAGCTACAGAAACTCGATCCGAATATGAATAGAATGTATTTATTGCAGTAAACAGTTTGATAATTTCTAATGACGCTATGAAGGAAACTGAACAGGAAAGCACTATGTGAACAAAAGTAACGTATAACTGGCTGAAAATGGCTTTCTAGTTCGTGGCGCCCTCCAGCGGTAATGCTGGAATTCATTATGGTGTTGGCCCACCCTTAGCCTTGATGACAGCTTCCACTCTAACAGGTCTACTTTCAGTCAGGTGCTGGAAGGTTTCTTGGGGAATGGCAGCGCATTATTCACGGAGTGCTGCACTGAGGAGAGGTATCGATGTCGGTCGGTTAGACCTGGCACGAAGTCGTCGTTCCAAAACATGCCAAAGGTCTTCCGTAGGATTCAGATCAGGACTCTGTGCAGGCCAGTCAATTACAGGAATGTTATTGTCCTGTAACCACTCCGCCAAAGGCCGTACATTATGAACAGGTACTCGATCGTGTTGAAAGATGCATTCGCTATCCCCGAATCGATCTTCAATAGTGGGAAGCAAGAAGATACTTATAGCATCAATGTAGGCCTGTACTGTGATAGTGAGACGCAAAACAACAAGGGGTGCAAGCCCCCTCCATGAAAAGCACGATCACACCATGACACCACCGCCTCCGAATTTTACTGTTGGCACTACACACGCTGGCAGATGGCGTTCTCCGGGCATTCGCCGTACCCACACACATCCACCAGATCGCCACATCGTGTACCATGATTCGTCATTCCACACAATGTTTTTCCACGGTTCAATAATCCAATGTATCCGCTCCTTACAGCAAGCGGGGCGTCGTTTAGTGTTTACCGGCGGGATGAGTGGCTTATGAGCAGCCGCTCGACCATGAAATCCAAGTTTTCTCACCTTCCGCCTAACTGTCATTATACTTGCAGTGAATCCTGATGCAGTTTGGAATTCTTGTATGATGGTCTGGATAGATGTCTGCCTATTACACACTACGACCCTCTTCAACTGTCGGCGGTCTCTGTCAGCCAACGGAGGATGTCGACCTGTAACGCTTTTGTGCTGTACGTGTCCCTTCACGTTTCCACTTCACTATCACATCAGAAAAGAGAACCTAGGGACAGAAGCGTGGGAATATCACGTACAGACGTATGACACAAGTGGCATCCAATCACCTGATCACGTTCCAAGTCTGTGAGTTCCGCGGAGGGCCCCATTCTGATCTCTCACGATGTGTAATGACTACTGAGGTCGCTGATATGGAGTACCTGGCAGTAGGTGGCATCACAATGCACCTAATTTTAGATACGTACACTTTCGGGAGTGCCAGGATACTTTGGTAACATAGTGTAAGCTAGGTGAGTTTAAGCTTCAAATGTGGGTCAATTACGGTTGCTTTATGCTTTTATAGACCACGTAGCAGAAACTATAGTGGCAGAGCACTTCAGAGAGAACATGCGGAATTTCGTGTCCTGATTATTGTCATAGCGGGAGACACCGATTCGTCAGCTATAGAATGAGAGAGGGAAACGATCAAAACTGGTGCCAGCGACAGCAATTCATGTGGCACTGCTCTGAATGTCTCGTCGGAATACTACTTCCAGCAAACAGAGAATCAGTTCGTAACATCTTATAACTGCTAGCGACAGAGAGAATTGAAGTTTTCGAATCAGTTAACATAGATTGGGACAGCAGTAATTTGAAGACGTTGACAGTCTTGGTGGGTATAGAAGTTAAGTATTAATATGAATGAACGTAGTAACATATTTATTTACCAAGGGAGGCAGGATAGAAATTGCATAGTATCTCATTAATCAACGCCAAATATTCTGCTCTGAAGACGAAAATGTTGAGCTGAAACAGATAAAAATCAAACACTTTGTTCGATACGCCCTGAAGAAATATGTGTCGAACTAGGTTATAAGAAATGAAGAAGCATAGTTTATAGGATTATCAGAAGAGAGCGATTTCACTTCCGATAAGTTGAAGCCTATCTGACACACAGTGCTGAACGAAATTAAAATGAACATAAGGAGAGCAACGAGAGAAATGTGCTATTAATTTGAAAGTGAAATTTATCTAACTGATCTGACTAAAACCCATAAGAAGTTTCGGTCTAAAGTATAGCCAATAAGCGGACTGAAACTCCTACTAATTTGCACAGTGATCGCATTAGCAACACAACAACATACGGCAGAGAGAAGGCTGAAATACTGAATTCGGTATTACGAAACTTTCACTGCAGAAGTTTTTATTACGTCCCCTCCTTTCAGTCCTCGCACGAACGCCGAAACAGATGATACTGATATTAGTAACATCGGAATAGAAAAATAGCTACAGTCGTTTAACAGTGGGAAGACACATGAACGAGACGTAATACCTGTAAATTTCTACAGAGATTATGCAAAAGTACATTCCCCGTTTGTAGTAGTATTTTTTGTTACTCGCTGGAGAAACAAGCGTTATCTAGCCAGTGGAGAAAAAAGTGTAGATCATTGCAGTTTTCAAGAAAGGTCGTACGACAGATGTACATAACACGACTATAAGGTAATACGTTTACTTGCTCACATATTATGACGGTTTAAGAATGGAAATGTCTTTTGCGGGAACCACCATGGATTCTGCAAACTGAGATCTTTTGAAAAACAGCTCACTCTATTCGTCCACGAGATCCAGAGCGCCGTAGACGTGGGTGCCCAGATCGATGTCGTGTTGCTCAACTTAAGGTATCCATGTGACACAGTTCTCTGCTGTCACTTAGTGATCAAAATACAAGATTACGGAGTATCGGACGAGATTTATGCCTAGAGCTCGTGCCTAGAGCTCAACACGCGGTTCGTATAGGAAGAAAATCAACGTAGGTAATTTAAGGAGTATTAAAAAAAACTGTGACAGGATCGTCGTTGTTTATTATCTATGTAAATGAACTAGTGGATAACGTCCTCCATAAAACCATTTGCTGGTTATTCGCTTGTCTATAGGAAGGTATCTACGCCGGAAGATTTCAGCGTATTGCAAGACTCACAGATAATCCATGATTGGTGTAGGGACTGATAGCACCATGAACGTAAATAAATCTAGCTTACTCTGCATAAAGAGGCAAAGAAACCACAACTACAGCATTACCGTATTGTCGAATAACCACAGGAAACAGTAAGAACCATAAAATACCGAGAAATGACAGTCCGGGACGAACGGAAGTGCAATGATCAAATAAAATTAATTGGAAAAGTATATGTCCGGCTGAAAGGTATTGGATTAATATTAAGGAAATGTAGTTCATTCACGAAACACGTTGCTTACGAAACACTTGCCAGAATAATTCTAGAGTAATGTTCATCAGCGTGGGATCTTTATGGGATTGAATTACTAGGAGAGACAGGAACTGCGAGATCCATGGAGACTCGAGTAATAAATTAGTTCCTCCCACATATGTCCCACGAAATGACCAGAACCAGGCAATTCACGAAATTAGACATAATACCCTTTGGCGACAAACATACTTCCTACCAGCTTCATCCTGTGCAGTGTGCCTTAAGGTTACCTTTGTAGATAGAGATGTAGATGTGACTCTTCAGGCTTTCCCGGCGGATATGTTGTAAATAGTCTTCACGGGTGTGCCGCCGGATGACGTTGTGCAAATCCCACAATATTTCCTCGGAGCAACTGTCCGACATTATCAGGTGGTTGAACCTCGCTGGTGGCTAGGTACGACTGACAAGGTCTGCATGTCGATGCCGCTGTATATAGAGCACGCGCGTGAAGATTGCGGTGGCGCTGGAACCCCACATGCGCAAAAATTTGCAGATAGATGGCGCCAAAGTCTAACGCCCTCTCCCGGGAAACGCAGAGCGGCCGTTCTGCGCGTGCACTGACGCTTTTTTTTCTAACACGCTGACAAAGTTATGGTGGGTCTATTATCGAAAGCTCTTTGCTTTCTCGTCGAGATTTAAGAGCAGCAAATGCAGGGTTCCAGGCTGTACTCAATTGAAATCCCGCATCCCTGTTATACGGTTATCAGCTGTACGGATATGTATTGCTTCCTTAATGACGCAATCACAGAAAGAGGATGCTGGGGGATAAAACTTCCGTCTTTTCATAAATCATGTGATGTCCTGTGTTCAGACAGTCTTCTGCAATTTCCGACTTCTCCGACTGGCGTAGGCGTGTATGACGCTGATGTTCATCGCAACGTTCTTGTACTGTGTGACATGTCTGACCTAGGTGTATGCCGCCCCACACTGACAATGAATCCTATTCACACCACGTTTCTTCAGACCGAGATCATCCTTAACCGAACCTAACAGGTTCCTCAGTTTTGCA
The DNA here is from genome assembly GCF_023864275.1 of Schistocerca cancellata. Lineage (NCBI taxonomy): Eukaryota > Metazoa > Arthropoda > Insecta > Orthoptera > Acrididae > Schistocerca > Schistocerca cancellata. The sequence goes on from NC_064626.1 coordinate 958,288,608, forward strand.
GATGGTCGGTAAACACACTTGATGTCATATCTTTCAAGGACTCTTCCGATTCTTGACGACATAGCACCAAAGTACGGCAAGAAGGCCAAGGTGGTGGGTGTCTTCGTATCTTCATTCTGCTCCATAGATTCAACTCGCTTGGCTTGCATTACGTATCTGTCTCTCAGAATAACCGTTTTGACGGAAGACTCTCTTCAAATGTTGCATCTCACCCGGCAGGCTTTCAGAGTCAGATACCACACGCGCTCTATGAACTAGCGTTAACTGCATTAAAGACACGTAACGTGTATCCGCAGGAAATGTGGCCTGTAATTGAAGAAGTGTCATGATGATCTCTCCATTGGCAAAAGATTCCGGAATAGTCGCCCTTTCGGATCTCCGGGAGGGGACTGCCAAGGGGGAGGTTACCATGAGAAAAAGATTGAATAATCTACGAAAGGATACCGTTCTACGAGTCGGGGCGTGGAATGTCAGACGCTTGAACGTGGTAGGGAAACCATAAAATCTGAAAAGGGAAATGCAAAGGCTCAATCTAGATATAGTAGGGCTCTGTGAAGTGAAGTGGAAGGAAGACAAGGTAATAGCAACAGCAGCAGAAAATGGTATAACAGGTGTAGAATTCGTTATGAATAGGAAGGTATGGAAGAGGGTGTGTTACTGTGAACAGTTCAGTGACTGGGTTGTTCTAATCAGAATCGACAGCAGACCAACACCGACAACGATAGTTCAGGTATACATAACGACGTCGCAAACTGAAGATGAACAGATAGAGAAAGTGTATGAGGATATTGAGAGGGTAATGCAGTATGTAAAGGGGGATGAAAATCTGATAGTCATGGGCAACTGCAATGCAGTTGTAGGGGAAGGAGTAGAAGAAAAGGTAACAGGAGAATATGGGCTTGGAACAAGGAATGAAAGAGAAGGAATTGAGTTCTGTAACAAGTTTCAGCTAGTAATAGCGAATACCCTGTTCAAGAATCACAAGAGGAAGAGGTATACTTGGAAAAGGCCGGGAGATACGGGAAGATTTCAATTACATTACATCATGGTCAGACAGCGATTCCGAAATCAGATACTGGATTGTAAGGCGTTCCCAGGAGCAGATATTGACTCAGATCACAATGTAGTAGTGATGACGAGTAGACTGAAGTTCAAGACATTAGTCAGGAAGAATCAATACGCAAAGAAGTGGGATACGGAAGTACTAAGGAATAATGAGATACGTTTGAAGTTCTCTAACGCTATAGATACAGCAATAAGGAATAGCGCAATAGGCAATACAGTTGAAGAGGAATGGACATCTCTAGAAAGGGCCATCACAGAAGTTGGGAAGGAAAACATAGGTACAAAGAAGGTAGCTGCGAAGAAACCATGGGTAACAGAGGAAATACTTCAGTTGATTGATGAAAGGAGAAAGTACAAACATGCTACGGGAAAATCAGGAATACAGAAATACAAGTCGCTGAGGAATGAAATAAATAGGAAGTGCAGGGAAGCTAAGACGACATGCCTGCAGGAAAAATGTGAAGACATCGAAAAAGATATGATTGTCGGAAGGACAGACTCAGCATACAAGAAAGTCAATATAACCTTGGGTGACATTAAATGCAACGGTGGTAACATTAAGAGTGCAACGGGAATTCCCCTGTTAAATGCAGAGAAGAGACCATATAGGTGGAAAGAATGCATTGAAAGCCTCTATGAGGGTGAAGATTTGTCTAATGTGAGAGAAGTAGAAACAGGAGTCAATTTAGAAGGGAAAGGGGATCAAGTATTAGAATCGGAATTTAAAAGTGCTTTGGAGGACCTACGGTCAAATAAGGCAGAAGGGATAGATAACATTCCATCTGAATTTCTAAAATCCTTGGGGGAAGTGGCAACAAAACGACTATTCACGTTGGTGTGTAGAATATATGAGTCTGGCGATATACCATCTGACTTTCGGAAAAGCATCATCCACACAATTCCGAAGACGGCAAGAGCTGACAAGTGCGAGAATTATCGCACAATCAGCTTAACAGCTCATGCATCGAAGCTGCTTACAAGAATAATATACAGAAGAATGGAAAAGAAAATTGAGAATGCGCTAGGTGACGATCAGTTTGGATTTAGGAAAAGTAAAGGGACGCGAGAGGCAATTCTGACGTTACGGCTAATAATGGAAGCAAGGCTAAAGAAAAATCAAGACACTTTCATAGGATTTGTCGACCTGGAAAAAGCGTTCGACAATATAAAAGAGATTTTGAAAAAAGTGGGGGTAAGCTATAGGGAGAGACGGGTCATATACAATATGTACAACAACTAAGAGAGAATAATAAGAGTGGACGATCAAGAACGAAGTGCTCGTATTAAGAAGGGTGTATGACAAGTCTGTAGCCTTTCGCCCCTACTCTTCAATCTGTACAGCGAGGAAGCAATGATGGAAATAAAAGAAAGGTTCAGGAGTGGAATTAAAATACAAGGTGAAAGGATATGAATGATACGATTCGTTGATCACATTGCTATCCTGAGTGAAAGTGAAGAAGAATTAAATGATCTGCAGAACGGAATGAACAGTCTAATGAGTACACAGTATGGTTTGAGAGTAAATCGGAGAAAGACAAAGGTAATGAGAAGTAGTAGAAATGAGAACAGCGAGAAACTTAACATCAGGGTTGATGGTCACGAAGGCAATGAAGTTAAGGAATTCTGCTACGTAGGCAGTAAAATAACCAATGACGGACGGAGCAAGGAGGACATCAAAATTAGACTCGCTATGGCAAAAAAGGCATTTCTGGCCAAGAAAAGTCTACTAATAGCAAATACCGGCCTTAATTTGAGGAAAAATTTCTGAGGATGTACGTCTGGAGTACAGCATTGTATGGTAGTGATACATGGACTGTGGGAAAACCGGAACACAAGAGAATCGAAGCATTTGATATGTGGTGCTATAGACGAATGTTTAAAATTAGGTGGACTGATAAGGTAAGGAATGAGGAGGTTCTACGCAGACTCGGAGAGGTAAGGAATATGTGGGAAACACTGATAAGGATAAGGGACAGGATGATAGGACATCTGCTAAGACATGAGGGAATGACTTCCATGGTACTAGAGGGACCCGTAGAGGGCAAAAACTGTAGAGGAAGACAGAGATTGGAATACGTCAAGCAAATAATTGCGGACGTAGGTTGCAAGTGCTACTCTGAGATGAAGAGGTTAGCACAGGAGAGGAATTCGTAGCGGGCCGCATCAAACAAGTCAATAGACTGATGACAAAAAAAAAGGATGATCTCGGTCTGAGGAAACGTGATGTGTACAGAATTCCTTGTCAGTGTGGGTCGGCATATACCTAGGTCAGACATGTCGCACAGTACAAGAACGTTGGGATTAACATCAGCGTCATACACGCCTACGCCAACCGGAGAAGTCGGAAATTGCAGAACACTGTCTGAACACTGGACATCACATGATTTATGAAAAGACGGAAGTTTTGTCTCCAGCAGCCTCTTTCTGGGATTGCGTCATTAAAGAAGCAATACATATCCCTACAGCTGATAACCTTATCAACAGGGATGCGGGCTTTCAATTGAGTACAACCTGGAACCCTGCATTGGCTGCTCTTAAATCACGACGCGAAAGCAAAGAGCTTTCGATAAATGACCCATCATAACTTTGTCAGCATGTTAGTAAACAAAGCGTCAGTGCACGCGCAGAACGGCCGGTCTGCATTTCCCGGGAGAGGGCGTTAGACTTTGGCGCCATCTATCTGCAAATTTTTGCGCACGCGGGGTTCCAGCGCCTGCGCAATCTTCACGAGCGTGCTCTATACAGGATGTTACAAAAAGGTACTGCTAAACTTTCTGGAAACATTCCTCACACACAAATAAAGAAAAGATGTTATGTGGACATGTGTCCGGAAACGCTTAATTTCCATGTTAGAGCTCATTTAGTTTCGTCAGTATGTACTGTAATACCTCGATTCACCGCCAGTTGGCCAAATTGAAGGAAGGTAATGTTGACTTCGGTGGTTGTGTTGACATGCGACTCATTGCTCTACAGTAATAGCATCAAACACATGAGTACGTTGCATCAACAGGTTAGTGTTCATCACGAACGCGGTTTTGCAGTCAGTGCAGTGTTTACAAATGCGGAGTTGGCAGATGCCCATTTGATGTATGGATTAGCACGGGGCAATAGCCGTGGCGCGGCACGTTTGTATCGATACAGACTGCCAGAACGAAGGTGTTACGACAGGAAGACGTTTCGAAGCAATTAAACGGCGTCTTAGGGAGCACGGAACATTCCAGCCTATGACTCGCGACTGGGGAGGACCTAGAACGACGAGGACACCTGCAATGGACGAGGAAATTCTTCGTGCAGTTGACGATGACCCTAATGTCAGCGTCAGAGAAGTTGCTGCTTTACAAGGTAACGTTGACCACGTCACTGTATGGAGGGTGCTACGGGAGAACCAGTTGTTTCCGTACCATGTACAGCGTGTGCAGGCACTGTCAGCAACTGATTGGCCTCCACGGGTACACGTCTGCGAATGGTTCATCCAACAATGTGTCAATCCTCATTTCAGTGCAAATGTTCTCTTTACGGATGAGGCTCCATTCCAACGTGATCAAATTGTAAATTTTCACAATCAACATGTGTGGGCTGACGAGAATCCGCACGCAATTGTGCAATCACGTCAACACAGATTTTCTGTGAACGTTTGGGCAGACGTTGTTGGTGATGTCTTGATTGGGCCCCATGTTCTTCCACCTACGCTCAATGGAGCACGTTATCATGATTGCATACGGTATACTCTACCTGTGCTGCTAGAACATGTGCCTTTACAAGTACGACATAACACGTGGTTCATGCACGATGGAGCTCTGGCACATTTCAGTCGAAGTGTTCGTACGCTTCTCAATAACAGATTCGGTGACCGATGGATTGGTAGAGACGGACCAATTCCATGGCCTCCCCGCTCTCCTGACCTCAACCCTCTTGACTTTCATTTATGGGGGCATTTGAAAGCTCTTGTCTTCGCAACCCCGGTACCAAATGTAGAGATTCTTCGTGCTTATATTGTGGAAGGCTGTGATACAATACGCCATTCTCCAGGGCTGCATCAGCGCATCATGGATTCCATGCGACGGAGGGTGGATGCATGTATCCTCGCTAACGGAGGACATTTTGAACATTTCCCGTAACAAAGTCACGCTGGTACGTTCTGTTGCTGTGTGTATCCATTCCATGATTAATGTGATTTGAAGAGAAGTAATAAAATGAGCTCTAACATGGAAAGTATGCGTTTTCGGACACATGTCCACATAACATATTTTCTTTCTTTGTGTGTGAGGAATGTTTCCTGAAAGTTTTCCGTACCTTTTTGTAACACCCTGTATACAGCGGCGTCGGCATGCGGGTCTTGTCAGTCGTACCCAGCCACCAGCGAGGTTCAACCACCTGATGATGTCGGACAGTTGCTCCGAGGAAATATTGTGGGATTTGCACAACGTCATCCGGCGGCACACCCGTGAAGACTATTTACAACAGAGATGTAGTTGTTATGGTCCGGAAGAAAACAAGAGCTGGTGGGTGAGAAAAATAATTCGTAATCAGTCCAGTATCGCATTCATCAAAAAACTAACCGAAGTACTATATCGAATAGTAGAAGAGAATAATAGAAGCTGATAGGTAGAGGCACAGTTTACATTTTTAGGAGAGGCGGTGGTACTCAAGAAGTAACTTTAGACTGTATTCAGTATCGGAGGGTAGATTTGCGAAAGACAGTGAAGTATTGCATTCGTTAGATTATAAAAGATATTTTATGAATAAAATACTCGCAAAAGGACAATTACGAATTTAAAAAATTCGAATCACTAGCCCGAGAGTCTCATACATTCAGTTTTCCTGAATACCCAGAAAAGAGACATGAAAATATCCATAGATTACCTTTGTAAGGATTTTATGTGCTCTAATTCCACATCATTTTCATTAGTCTATAAAGTCACGCTGAAATGGTTTTAACTTATTTGTTTCATGGATTCGGTACTTTAACAGTTAGGTAACGTTCTTCCGAAAGCGATACGGGAGACAAGTAATAATACAATGCATTACAGAATTAATAGCGATCAGATCAGCCGTTTTCAGCTGTGTACTAAATGTCGTTGAGTCATACACCAGTAATGCGGTATGGAGAGAATTGAGGACGACAGCTGTACGTGCCCGAGCAATTGCCCTCTCCAGTTCCACCCCTCCATTCTCTCCTCCCACGACTCACCCACTCACAGCGCCGATTGTCACAGCGCATCACCCGCTGCGTTTTAGAATGGAGTTGTAGGGTGAAATGGGGAGGATGAGCTCATAAGCTTTTATTGAGACTAGTACAGCGGAACAAGAATGCTGAGCGTTCCAGCGTCTGTGGTTCACTGTAGTTTCTCTTGACAACTTGTCTCTTGAATACCCGACTTTAGGAAGTATATCGTTCGTAGAGTTAGTAATCATTTCTGCCCCCAATACAAATTTTTCCGGTCTCAGTACGAGACAGAATGGTATGCATACAGTTCATACACGACACATATTTTGAGTTGTATTTGGCATTACAGTTCAACACGTGTCTTTTAGAATCCAGTCAGGTGTAATTAAGACAACAGCCGCTCTCACGTTGAAGTCACGACCACAGAATTATTAGGACCGTAGTACAAATAAAAGTCGTGTGACTAGGGCCTCCCGTCGGGGAGACATATTGCCGGGTGCAGGTCTTTCGATTTGACGCCACTTCGGCGACTTGCGCGCAGATGGGGATGAAATGATCATAATGAGGACAACACAACACATTGTCCCTGAGCGACGACCACTCAGCTACCGGGTGCGGACAGGACCGTGGTTATCGACACTGGTGTAAAACTAGCATGTGTCTCTTGAAAAGGAAATTTTAAAAATATTTTCTACATCTGTATTTCTAACAATATCATAACAAATGTTCTTTTTTCATTTCAAAAAGGTGAATCAATAAATTATATTCATGTCTCATCACATTTCAAAATGGCTAATTCATGTCCATAAATCTCATAACATTTGTATAATAATCATTATCTGCTGGCCTGATCATTTGGCACCATCTAGCACTACAGGATCTCATTTGTTACATAAAACACATTTTTTTGAATTTGGTTCCCGTTATCACTTTGTTTTATTGAACTTTTTTTACAAATCAAAAGACAAACGGATACTACTTTATATTCTAATCTTATTGCGCGCATTTTGGGGAATAAGACCGCGGGCAGAACCAATGTTGGAAGCTCCATGAGGTATATAGAACATGAGTAGTAAGTCTCAGACGTTCGATTAAAACACTCAGTTTAGTGGTTTCAATGTCGTTTCGGGAACAGCGATAGTATAATGGTTACTACTTCAGTGTGATAGACTTGACATTCTGAAACAAACAGCCTAATGTCTTGTAGGCAACGGTTATATCCCTATTACACATTTACTTTCATCCTACTTTACAAAACTTGTCTACTGATAGTTCCACTGTAGAATCTAGCATTTCTACAAAATTAGAGACTGACAGCTCAGACTTCGCACTCAGAATATCATTGTTAAAAGTGAGTGTGAAACAGCTATGCTAAGAAATTACTTTAGAAAAAAATGGCAGGTGCAACATATACTTCGAGGAAGACTAATGCTTGCTGCGTGACGTGTCTGCCTCACATCCACTGCAGATATTCTAAAAACTGGAAGTTCCTTCGTAATTAATATACTTTCTGTGCATTTTTCAGATTTGTATCAACTTTGTATTAAAACTGAATTAGTAATGTTATTACGAAATGAATCATTGTTTATATTTTTCACCTGCTGAAATTCTAATGCAGCTTAGTAGTATGACCATAGAATTAATGGAAAAGCGATTATTTTGTAAGAATATTATGTGAAAATTGTGGTGTGATAAATTCTGGCTCCATATTTGTGATAAGCAATGTCAGATTATTTCCACTCATCAAAAATTTCTACTCAAGACTCCTATTAAGTACACATTAACGAACTTCTGCAATTACTTCCTTCGCATCACATAGGTTAAACAGGAAATACCGTTTAATTTCCTTTCAAATACCCATCCAAAAGTATTTAGTACCACTACTCCTACAAGCTGATCAGGATGTTTTTGCAATAACATATTTCAGATTTTATGTACGTATCATCTCACGAAATGCAAGGCGTTGATGCAGTAATTGCTGATGCCTGGTAGGCGAGCGTACATAACGAGTTATGGTCTTCCACCGACACTGTCAACACAAAAAATTAAGATACTGCAGTAATGTACTTCGATTTACCACTGAAAGTTGCTGTGATAAAGGACATTTCCAAATTCGATGTCCAAGCAACAAATTCGAATAGAGATATTGCTTGGCACAAAAAATTGAAAATTGAGAAACTTTAGAAATACTCTCCTAAATGGGTGTTCACTAATTCCACAGAGACGTGAGAAGCATATCACCTGTCATATAGTGGGGTTTCGATTCTTTGTGCTAGTCACATTTTATGCCCTCAGTTGTCGTTCAGGCGTAACAGAAAGCACATAATGGTCTTACCAATGAGAGCATTATTGCTCACAGGTTGACTTCCTTGCACGAAGCTATTCATTCCTTTGGGGCTGTGTTGTGTATCTAGTTACAGTTAATAACAAGTATAGCTTTTCAGGAAGGGCGAGTCGAATGGAAAACGGTAACAACTGCAGCGATGAATTATACATTCATTCAACTGAGACGGACCCAATAGATAATTTATGCCGGCCGCGATGGCCGTGCGGTTCTAGGCGCTTCAGTCCGGAACCGCGTGACTGCTACGGTCGCAGGTTCGAATCCTGCCTCGGACAAGGATATGTGTGATGTCCTTAGGTTAGTTAGGTTTAAGTAGTTCTAAGTTCTAGGGGACTGATGACGTCAGATATTGAGTCCCATAGTGCTCAGAGTCATTTTTTGATAATTTATCAACTGTTCCTCAAACATTATACCTAAGCAAAAGATCTCCTGAAAAAATTCTGGTCTTACATAAAATCGATAAGCGCATCCACGACTTGTATCTCCTCATTCGTCAACCAGTCTGGTGTCAGCAAAACGAAAGCCGCAGTTTTAAATTCTACGTTGAAGAAATCGTAGACGCAAGAGAATCCTACAAACACACCATAATAACACCATCGCACAGACCTACGTATGGGCGTCGCAGTAATAGGCTTCTCTGACGCAGAAAACCAACTGAAAGAGTTTAAACCAAACAAGTCGCCGGATCCAAGCGGACTGATAATTTAAAAAAATGACTCTGAGCATTATGGGACTTCTAAGGTCATCAGTCCCCTAGAACTTAGAACTACTTAACCCTACCTAACCTAACGACAGCACACAAATCCATGCTCAAGGCAGAATTCGAACCTGCGAACGTAGCGGTCGCGCGGTTCCAGACTGTAGCGCCTAGAACCGCTCGGCCGATCCGGACGGCCTGATAATTCAGTTTAACCAACAGTAATCTACCCATGGTCTAGGGGTAGCGTCTTTGATTCATAATCAAAACGTCTTCGGTCCCGGGTTCGATCACCGCCACTGCCTACATTTTGATAAATAATCAGCACTGGCGGCCGAAGACTTCCGGCATAAGAAGTCAGCCTCATTCTACCAACGGCCTTGTCAAAGAGGGCAGAGGAGCGGATAGAGGTTCAGGGCACTCTCTTGTCATAGGGGTGGGAAATTATCCCTAAAGGCGGAAGAATCAGCAATGATCAACGACATGAGGATGCAGAAGGCAATTGAAACCACTGCATTAAAGACACGTAACGTGTATCCACAGGACATGTGGCCTGTAATTGAAGAAGTGTCATGATGATCTCTCCATTGGCAAAAGATTCCGGAATAGTCCCCCATTCGGATCTCCGTGAGGGGACTGCCAAGGGGGAGGTTACCATGACAAAAAGATTGAATAATCAACGAAAGGATAACGTTCTACGAGTCGGGGCGTGGAATGTCAGAAGCTTGAACGTGGTAGGGAAACCAGAAAATCTGAAAAGGGAAATGCAAAGGCTCAATTTAGATAGAGTAGGGCTCAGTGAAGTGAAGTGGAAGGAAGACAAGGATTTCTGGTCAGATGAGTATCGGGTAATAGCAACAGCAGCAGAAAATGGTATAACAGGTGTAGGATTCGTTATGAATAGGAAGGTATGGCAGAGAGTGTGTTACTGTGAACAGTTCAGTGACTGGGTTGTTCTAATCAGAATCGACAGCAGACCAACACCGACAACGATAGTTCAGGTATACATGCCGACGTCGCAAACTGAAGATGAACAAATAGAGAAAGTGTATGAGGATATTGAAAGGGTAATGCAGTATGTAAAGGGGGACGAAAATCTAATAGTCATGGGCGACTGGAATGCAGTTGTAGGGGAAGGAGTAGAAGAAAAGGTTACAGGAGAATATGGGCTTGGGACAAGGAATGAAAGAGAAGAAACACTAATTGAGTTCTGTAACAAGTTTCAGCTAGTAACAGCGAACACCCTGTTCAAAAATCACAAGAGGAGGAGGTATACTTGGAAAAGGCCGGGAGATACGGGAAGATTTCAATTACATTACATCATGGTCAGACAGAGATTCCGAAATCAGATACTGGATTGTAAGGCGTTCCCAGGAGCAGATATAGACTCAGATCACAATGTAGTAGTGATGAAGAGTAGGCTGAAGTTCAAGACATTAGTCAGGAAGAATCAATACGCAAAGAAGTAGGATACGGAAGTACTAAGGAATGAAGAGATACGTCTGAAGTTCTCTAACCCTATTGTAATTTTTCCTCTTATCTACGTAATTCTGTAGCTCTCAAGTCGTTCGAGCAATCAATCATTCATGATAGGAAAAACAGTCATAGCTCAGTCACTCAAAATGATTCTGAAATTTTACTTGTTGGAATGAAATCAGGCGATGATTCTTCTTCTCTGCAGGCTCGTGCTTTGCGGCAGATTGCTAATCTGTACAAATAAAATGCCTCGTAATTTTGGGAGCGTTGTATAATCAGACGGGAAACTTCAGATCAAGCGGATATTTGGCATTGATGAAGTTTAACCTTCCGAAGAAGTAATGGAGCTCTTGGATTATTAAATGCAGTTTCATATCCAGTCTTTCGGAAGTCCCTTCTGATTAACAACTACGCAATATATCGATAAATATCATTAATTCTCAAATTTAAAATACACACATTTTATTTGACGGAGCCATCTGCATATATTTCCTTTCAATCGTACAGTTCGTATCAGTTATCTTCTGTTATAAATCTCAATAATCAGATTACAGTTCTTCCAAACCAAGCTCAGGCTAATCGGCACGAAGCCAATCACGGAAGCCCCCTTCCTTTTTTTCTAACAACCACCAGAGAGAGTACTACAAAGAATACTTATGCGCTCATGGCATAGCTATTGCATGAACTACTTTTCGCATGGATTCTGCGAGTATGAAGATAGTAAATTAGTAAACGTCATTAAAGGGTAGAATTGTATCAGAATAATTCATCGAATATAAAGAGATATTACACTATAGATACAGCAATAAGGAATAGCGCAGTAGGCAGTACAGTTGAAGAGGAATGGACATCTCTAGAAAGGGCCATCACAGAAGTTGGAAAGGAAAACATAGGTACAAAGAAGGTAGCTGCGAAGAAACCATGGGTAACATAAGTACACTTCAGTTGATTGATGAAAGGAGAAAGTACAAACATGGTCCGGGAAAATCAGAAATACAGAAATACAAGTCGCTGAGGAATGAAATAAAGAGGTAGTGCAGGGAAGCTAAGACGACATGCCTGCAGGAAAAATGTGAAGACATCGAAAAAGATATGATTGTCGGAAGGACAGACTCAGCATACAGGAAAGTCAAAACAACCTTCGGTGACATTAAAAGCAACGGTGGTAACATTAAGAGTGCAACGGGAATTCCCCTGTTAAACGCAGAGGAGAGAGCAGATAGGTGGAAAGTATACATTGAAAGCCTCTATGAGGGTGAAGATTTGTCTGATGTGATAGAAGAAGAAACAGGAGTCGATTTAGAAGAGATAGGGGATCCAGTATTAGAATCGGAATTAAAAAGGGCTTTGGAGGACTTACGGTCAAATAAGGCAGAAGGGATAGATTACATTCCATCAGAATTTCTAAAATCCTTGGGGAAAGTGTCAACAAAACGACTATTCACGTTGGTGTGTAGAATATATGAGTCTGGCGATATACCATCTGACTTTCGGAAAAGCATCATCCACACAATTCCGAAGACGGCAAGAGCTGACAAGTGCGAGAATTATCGCACAATCAGCTTAACAGCTCATGCATCGAAGCTGCTTACAAGAATAATATACAGAAGAATGGAAAAGAAAATTGAGAATGCGCTAGGTGACGATCAGTTTGGCTTTAGGAAAAGTAAAGGGACGAGAGAGGCAATTCTGACGTTACGGCTAATAATGGAAGCAAGGCTAAAGAAAAATCAAGATACTTTCATAGGATTTGTCGACCTGGAAAAAGCGTTCGACAATATAAAATGGTGCAAGCTATTCGAGATTTTGAAAAAAGTGGGGGTAAGCTATAGGGAGAGACGGGTCATATACAATATGTACAACAACTAAGAGAGAATAATAAGAGTGGACGATCAAGAACGAAGTGCTCGTATTAAGAAGGGTGTATGACAAGGCTGTAGCCTTTCGCCCCTACTCTTCAATCTGTACATCGAGGAAGCAATGACGGAAATAAAAGAAAGGTTCAGGAGTGGAATTAAAATACAAGGTGAAAGGATATCAATGATACGATTCGTTGATGACATTGCTATCCTGAGTGAAAGTGAAGAAGAATTAAATGATCCGCTGAACGGAATGAACAGTCTAATGAGTACACAGTATGGTTTAAGAGTAAATCGGAGAAAGGCGAAGGTAATGAGAAGTAGTAGATATGAGAACAGCGAGGAACTTAACATCAGGGTTGATGGTCACGAAGTCAATGAAGTTAAGGAATTCTGCTACCTAGGCAGTAAAATAACCAATGACGGACGGAGCAAGGAGGACATCAAAAGCAGACTCGCTATGGCAAAAAAGGCATTTCTGGCCAAGAGAAGTCTACTAATATCAAATACCGGCCTTAATTTGAGGAAGAAATTTCTGAGGATGTACGTCTGGAGTACAGCATTGTATGGTAGTGAAACATGGACTGCGGGAAAACCGGAACAGAAGAGAATCGAAGCATTTGATATGTGGTGCTATAGACGAATGTTTAAAATTAGGTGGACTGATAAGGTAAGGAATGAGGAGGTTCTACGCAGAATCGGAGAGGAAAGGAATATGTGGGAAACACTGATAAGGAGAAGGGACAGGATGATAGGACATCTGCTAAGACATGAGGGAATGACTTGCATGGTACTAGAGGGACCTGTAGAGGGCAAAAACTGTAGGGGAAGACAGATTGGAATACGTCAAGCAATAATTGAGGACGTAGGTTGCAAGTGCTACTCTGAGATGAAGAGTTCAGCACAGGAAAGGAATTCGTGGCGGGCCGCATCAAACCAGTCAATAGACTGATGACAAAAAAAAAAAAAAACTCTACGGTATTAGCCCGTTACTTTTATTCCATTTATCGTGATCCTCTCGTCCAGCGCCGTCCGCGGTGACCGAGCTGTTCTTGGCGCCTCAGTTCAGAACCACGCTGCTCCTAAGGTCGCAGGTTCGAATCCTGCCTCGGGCATGAATGTGTGTGATCTCCTTAGGTTAGTTAGCTTTAAGTAGCTCTAAGTCTAGGGTACTGATGACCTCAGATGTTAAGTCCCCTAGTGCTTAGAGCCTCACGTTCAGCGCAGAATCCCAAGCGACTGGCAAAAGGCGCGGGAGACTCGGCAGACCATATTCTTAATATTTGTTTGCTGCAGAATTCTTTAACATATTCTCAGTTAGAATACAATAAATTTCCATCAGACTGAAATGCTTCTGTCCACAAATGAGCATCGCTCAAGTCAAAAATCAGCTTGCCCATTTCCCACATGATATCTTATGGACTCTGGATGAAGCGTAACTGGCAGATTTCATATTCCTGGATTTCCAAAAGCGTTTGGCATGTTGTCCCACTGCGGACTGCTGACGAAGATAGAAGCGTACGTGGTAGGTTCCCAGAGATTTCTTCAGTAATGGAATCCAGTACGTTGTCCTCGACGGCCAGTGTTCATCAGGCCCAATGGTATCGCCAGGTATTCCCCAGTAAGTGTGAATGGACTACTATTATTCTCTATACACCTAAGTGACCTGACGGGCAGTGTGAGCACCAGTCTGCGACTCTTCGCTCGTGGTGTATGGGAAGGTGTCGTCGTTGAGTGACTTGATGAGGATACAAGATGACTTAGACAAAAATTTCAATGACTTGATGAATGGCTACTAGCTCAAAATGTATAAAAACGTAAGGTAATGCAGATGAGTAGGAGAAACATTCCCGTAATGTTCGATTACAGCGTTTGTAGTGTCCTGCTTGATATTGTCGCTTCGATTAAATATCTGGGCGTAACGTTGCAATGCGATATGAAATGGAACGAGCACTTAATGGGGGTAGTAGTGCGACACCCTCTTGTGTACTCCTCGAGTGTTTGGGATCCCCAAGTGGTCTGACTGAAAGATATCATCGAAGAACACAAAAAGCGGGCTGCTAGGCTTATTACCAGAAGATTAGATCGACACATAAGTACAACAGAGATGATTCGGAAACTAAATGGGAATACATTGAAGGAAGGCGGCCTTCTTTTCTAGGAACCCGAACAATAAAAAAATAGAGTACCGGCATCTGAAGCTGCCTCCAGAGCCATCATACTCCAGCCAGCGTATATTTCGCATAACGAGACACGTATGGAGGCATATAGATAGTCGTTTTTCCCTCACTCTAATTCTGAATGAAACACCCTCCACCACGCACCGCATGGTGGCTTGCGTAGTATGTATGAAGAAGCAGTTCATCTGTTTGTAATCTACTTTCATAGCATTTTGTTGTTCCCTTTTTCCTCTCTTTTCTAAACAAATTACCATTTGTGTGGCCTGCGGCCATTTGTGTGGCCGGTGGCTACAAAATCTAATTAATTTTCTTTAGCAGCCTCTTTGTCAGTATGGCTATTTTCTACTAACAAGCGTCTCTTTACTCCATCCAGGAAATTCATTACGTTTATCGGAGCACTTATTTTCCAGCAATGTCTGTGCAGTTCTGATTAGTGTATGTCTAGAGTACAGTTTTTTGGCAAGTAGTCATTAAGGTGGTTACGTATGATGTGTTCTAAAGCCTTGGTTAGTTCTAGATGAAAGTAGTTGTGTCAGCATGGTTCGTGGGCATTTTTCTTTTTCCTTTTTGCTGTTTGGATGACTGTCTCGGTACAGCACTACATCGTACGTCTTTTAGCGAAGGGAATTGGCAATAACTTCCAATATCAATGTAATTACAGACTTACGCTAGAGCCACCGATCGTCTGATTTCTTTGCCAATATTAGTGCAGCCACATCTTTAAAACCTTAACAATATTGTAAGCTGCTATGAAAGCCAATGTCGATGTTTCTCCAGATCTTCCACCAAAATTCATTGTTAAATAACGTAACTGCTACGTCTGTCATGTACATAACATAAGTTTCACCATGTACACTGGCTACAGTTATATACACGATGGTCAGAAACAGTCTGAAAAGCTTGTAATGGTTTTGCACGGTATGTTGTGCTAAGAAATAATTGTTAAGGAAAAAAGTTCGATACGTCTCGCTGTTTCTTAGTTAATTATCATTTAAGTTTGCCCAGTCAAGTGACAGTTAAAGAGGACCGCCAGAGACGGTGTAGCCAAACGTGTTCTTCGTTTGGTTTTCTAAGACCGAATAAGAGAGCCAAAGGCTTAGCAATGTACGCTGTGGGAAATAATGACATTAATTGTACCTGGCGGGCTGCTTGAATCTGCTAGAAAAACAGTTTGATTGACTAACCTCAGTGCTAATTAACTCGGAAACGGTGTAAGGTACCCAAATTTCCTTAAGAGTTATTTCTCAGCATAACCTATTCTAGCCGGCCGGAGTGGCCGTGCGGTTCTAGGCGCTAAAGTCTGGAACCGCGTGCCCGCTACGGTCGCAGGTTCGAATCATGCCTCGGGCAGGATGTGTGTGATGTCCTTAGGTAAGTTGGGTTTAAGTAGTTCTAAGTTCTAGGAGACTGATGACCACAGCAGTTAAGTCCCATAGTGCTCAGAACCATTTGAACCATTAACCTATTCTGCAACACCCTTACAAGCTTTTCAGTCTGTTCTGACCACCCTCTACGTTTGTATCACAGACACAGAGTCCTCCCCCGATTTTTTTTTTTTCGCATATGGCAAGACTTGCGTAATGGAGTAATCTCTTACACCCCTGTTCGGAGCTCGGAGCTACAGTCGATAGCCAAGCTCTATTTCAATTTATAAGAATGTCTAGCTGACAAACCCGGAGTTTCTCGGATATTCATGTCGCCTATTTTCTGGTAGAAACGGAAACAAAAAAGAGCCGTGTTTTTAGTGTAATATAGAAAACGTTCCTTTGCCGTGTATAACACCGTTGAAGTAAGGAAAAATTCGTGCAAATAGGCGTGTCTTCGGCGTGATTTTGTGAACGTTGCTATGGCAACGTCTTTTCGTAGCTCTGTAGATGGCGATTGTTTTCGTCTTCAGAGGTTTGCGTTTCGCAGATGGACGCTGTCGAAAACGTTGCCAGGCGTCATGGATTTTCTTAAGCGGCTCCGACTGTAGGAGTGCCTTAGCAATAAAGAAAAAGAAAGTATGAAAACTTCATGCATAAGGCGCCATTTTTCACGCGACTCATTGTTTATGACGTCATATGTCCTGACTTAAAAAAGGTAGGTGGTTCTTATGACCCCAGCGATTGTTGTCTGACAGTAAAGGATTTGTGTAAGAAGTTGGGTGAATTCGGTTCCGTGGTTAAGGAGAAGATGAAGAGCACACATACAGACACACAGACTCAGGCACTATCATACGTATATCCGTTTTTATAAGAAGTACTGATTTACGCGCTCCATACATAAATGGGACGGAGAGAACTTCTTGTAACTGGTAAAACTGGAAGTTTTACTTGTTTACAAACAGTTGTTGGTAGAATATGCACTCCGTCTTCAGGCCACAAGTGGCCCATTGGTACCATCCGACCGCCGCGTCATTCTGACATGGGAACCTCCCCATCGCACCCCCCTCAGATTTAGTTATAAGTTGGCACACTGGATAGGCATTGAAAAACTGAACACAGATCAATCGAGAAAACAGGAAGAAGTTGTGTGGAACTATGAAAAAAATAAGCAAAATATACAAACTGAGTAGTCCATGCGCAAGATAGGCAACATCAAGGAGGGTGTAAGCTCAAGGTTGCCGTGGTCCCGTGGTTAGCGGGAGCAGCTGCGGAACGAGAGGTCCTTGGTTCAAGTCTCCCCTGGAGTGGAAAGTTTACATTCTTTATTTTCGCAAAGTTATGATCTGTCCGTTCCTTCATTGACGTCTGTGTTCATTGTAATAAGTTTAGTGTCTGTGTTATGCGACCGCACCGCAAAACCATGCGATTAGTAGACGAAAGGACGTGCCTCTCCAATGGGAACCAAAAACATTTGATCGCAAGGTCATAGGTCAACCGATTCCTCCACAGGAAAACACGTCTGATATATTCTATTCGACACTGGTGGCGGCATGTGCGTCACATGACAGGAATATATTGTCGACCCACCTAACTTGTACACTTGGCGGATGGGTAAAAAGATTCTTCTACCTTGCCCGATTCAGGTTTTCTTGTGGATGTGATAATCACTCCCAAAAAGTAATGAAAACATAAGAGTTTGTCACATAAACCGCAACAAATGATTGAACAGTTTCACAGTTTTCCCTGTGCTCTGTCAAAACATATGTTTTTAACGTTTTGAAATTTGTCTTAGTGTAGACCGTCAGTTACCTCGCATCGAACCGACGTACGGACAGATAATAATTATTTGAAAATAAAAAATTAAACTTTTCACTCGAGGGAAGACTTGAACCAAGAACCTGTCGTTCCGCAGCTGCTCACGCTAACCACGGCACACCTCAGCTCACACTCTCCTTGATGTTGCCTATCTTGCGCATGGACTACTCAGTTAGTATATTTTGCTTATTTTTTTCATAGTTCCACACAAATTCTTCCCGTTTTCTCAATTGATCTGTGTTTAGTTTTTCAAGGCCTATCCACTGTGCCAACTTATAACTAAATCTGAAGGGGGTGCGATGGGGAGGTTCCTTTGTGAGATGAGGATGCGGATAGGAGGGGTGTGTGGTCAGTACACCGCTCTCCCGGTTGTTATGATGGTTTTCTTTGACCGGAGCCGCTACTATTCGGTCGAGTAGCTCATCAATTGGCATCACGAGGCTGAGTGCATCCCGAAAAATGGCAACAGCGCATGGCGGCCCATCGAAGTGCTTAAGCAGCGCTTAACTTCGGTGATCTCACGGGAACCGGTGTATCCACTGCGGCAAGGCCGTTGCTCTTTGGTAGAATATGGATGTCGATGAAAATATAAAAACTGAGGTAAAATTTCTTAGCGCAGGCTGACAGATAGGCTCCTGTTGACGTATGATTGTACTGTCTTCTTCAGTTAAATCAGAAAATTTAAAAATGACACAAATCTAGATGTTAGAAATACAAATTTTATGAAAAATCTTGAAATTAACAAATTAATCCCTCACAGAAACAGTCAGCTTTAAAAAAAAATTAGACGATTTGCTCGTCCAGTTGAATTTGGGTGTATAGGATTTCAGTAACGTAAATGCCTCATAATTACTACAATAGTAACCGCAGTTTCGTATGAGACGCTTAAGAAAAGTCAAATGGTTCAAATGGATTTGAGCCTATGGGACTTAACATATGAGGTCATCAGTCCCCTAGAAATTACAACTACTTAAGCCTAACTAAACTAAGGACATCACACACATCCATGCCCAAGGCAGGATTCGAACCTGCGACCGTAGCAGTCGCGCGGTTCCGGGCTGAAGCGCCTAGAACCGCTCTGTCACCGTGGCCGGCAAGAAAAGTCATCCCAGAGAAAATATCGAACTGGTTTGCTTGCATGTAATGCAACAATGTCAAGGTGTCTAAGTGTCAGTATCTCGTTGTCAGTACCACATCCGTAATTTGTAATGGTGTCTTCGGGGAACAGCGTTATTTATATGGCAGTTCAGGGAGCACACGCAGTTGAAGATGGCCGCCACACGTTTTACCGTCACAATCAGAATGTCCTGCAGCTGGGAGCGCCCTCATGACGGGCTGACTTATTACGGCCATACAGCGCCGCCACAAAAGCGTACTCCACGGTGCAAACAGCCTGGCCTTGAGCTAAAGCGACGCTATACAGTGGTTTCAAAACAAATGTCGCTTCACTAAATATTATGCCGCTCCCTACATTAATAAAGGCAAAATTACTCGAGTCCAGCAATTCTTGTCTCACAATAACAGCAAGCGTTTTGTCCTCGCAATGTTTGCGTGAATCCGGAAGCCTGCAAATTACGGCTGTCGAGATAGCTGTTTCGTCGCTCATAAAACATAAACCGCCACGCAGCAAGAGAACATTAATCGTTATGGATGCGAAACAAAGCTAAGTTTTCTTTAGTTAATTTCCTGCCGTATCAAACTTTGGAATACTCTGCGATATGATAAGAAATTTAGTAGAACCATCATGAATAGAACACATGAACGATAAGAAAATTTAAATTATAGGGCGCTGCCATCTACAGTAACGAAACTTAAGAAAAGATACCAGCACTCAAATTCAAATTGCGTTAATTTACTGAAACACTTGACATTTAGTCTTAATGGGCAGAGGCACATGAAGATGCACCGGTATATGGGTAAAAAGACAAAGAGGTCTAAATAATCTGTGCGATATGCAACGCGAAGGCGGCAAATGAAATTTATGATATACGTAATATGCACGTGAGGAGTATTAAAGGCGAGTACCGCATCGTACTTCTAGGAGTTTGTTGGATACACATTATTATACCGTGATTATAACCACAATTAAGGGAACCGAGACGAAAAATGTTGATTGCTAAAGACTAATTTCATAGGTCATCCAACTGAGGGCATACAACGTGAGTTTCACAGAGAATGAGAACGTCATTATATTTGCGTCATTATTAGTTACTCCATATTTAAAGGTTGCTGTTGTTCCATACATCTATACTCGGTTACTTTCTGCTTTGCCGCGCGGGGTAGACGTGCGAGCTATGGCGCCTCGTCATGGTTTGCGCGGCAACCTGCGTCGGAGGTTCGAGTCCTCCCTCGGACGTGGGTATGGGTGTGTGTGTTGTCATTAGCGTCAGTTAGTTAAAGTTAGATTAAGTAGTGTGTAAGCTTAGGGACCGATGACCTCAGTAGTTTGGTCCCATAAGAACTTATCACAAATATCCAAATTTTCCAGTTTCTGCTATAT
Organism: Schistocerca cancellata; assembly: GCF_023864275.1. Lineage (NCBI taxonomy): Eukaryota > Metazoa > Arthropoda > Insecta > Orthoptera > Acrididae > Schistocerca > Schistocerca cancellata. The sequence goes on from NC_064626.1 coordinate 958,309,078, forward strand.
CTCCTTTTAAGTCCCCAGCAGGTTTCAGCCTCCACATGTGGGTCCTTTAAAGCGTACACTGTGCTGTGTGAAGCAACATCCAATGATCATGTGATGTTGTTTCATTTGACGTTCTTTCAGCACAGCACAACGTGCACTTGAAAATGGCCTGGATGCGAAGGCGGAAACATCTCATGGGCTTTGAGAAAGTACCTAATAGCAACGGAAGTGGCTATTCGTGAGCATCTTATTTCATAGCAGAAAGAAAAATAGTTACAAAAAATAATCAGTAAGTTAAATGACGGATCTTCCACAAATTACGAGAAAAGAAGACAACATAACAATGCACACGGAAATAGAAATTCATTTCAATTCTAAACGAGACACTTCATTACATATAGCTTCCGGTATCAGTCACATTGGTACTAAGGCCATTATAGAAAATACAATGTGGTCTTGCATAGAAACAACAATCAAAAAGGCACCAAAACGCAAAGCAGCAAGGAATGATGGGATAGCGTATTCACTGAGCTCTACCTCCAAATTGTTTACTAAACTGGCCAGCACCTAGTCGTCAAATGTTCAGAGGAAGTGTATGACTTCAAATCCCCGATATCTCTGCTAGAATAACTGACAATCTGAGAACCTGAACTCAATTCCGGGAAATTTCAAAGTCGAAGTCTCATAATGTTACTAAAATTCGATTTAAGGTTATGAGAACTCCAACGAAGTAACAAAAAATTATCTTCCACAAGATCCTGGACCTGATCAGGGAACGTAGATATCCTAACAATCTATGTAGAACTTTCTTACAGCATGGTTGTACACAATTCATTCTGTTTAACACAGAAAATAAAAATCAACGATAGCTCGGCCAAATTACGACAAATTATACATCTACAAATTTTGGAATATGCATTTCAGCGACGTAGGTAGTGAACTTGTTTATTATCACTGGAATGCATTCCAAAAGTACATTCCGTCATCAGTTAATTAAAAAATATTGTAAAAACCAGCTACTGATTAGAAGCATCACGTCTCAATCATATTACATCCAACACTGGCGGGACCAGTTTTAAGAGAAAATTTTTAATACATGCACAGTCTACAAACGTAAAAACTCATTGTTTCTCTAGCTATCACGTTGTGAAGTTAGAATATTATTTGCCAAACTACCGAAGATGTAACACTAGGCAAAACTATTAGTTGGAATCCACGCATGCAAACGGTGTGAAAATCAATAAAAGCAAATCACAGTAAAACATTGTGTTAATACTCGAAGATCACCCAGCTATAGAATGGTTTAACCAAGTGGAGAGTAGAAGGCAATTCTTAATGGTCACTGAGTGACTCCCATGGAAACGACAATTTTAAATTATTTCAGTATGCTAATCAAAGACCGGGAAACACGGAACGCACGTTTTGCAAGGAATGAAGTAGACTAACAAGTAACTTTTAGGTAGGCATTAAAATTCACATAACCATGACATTATCTTTCCACAGAAATACTCATCATAGGTTAATGGCACGTTTAGGTTGGTACAACAGAAAAATAAATTAAATTTTAAAGCACCCATCAGATCCATCTATATTTCTTATATGAAAACGACGCGAGTTCAAAGAACGTGCAGTACATAGCATGATCCTTTCACTTGTAAAATATTAAAGGTCAGTCAATACATCCTGTACCCCACCACAAACTGTATAGTCAGTTCGATAACACTTGGATTTTATAAATTACATAATAGCACAGCATTACAGAGTCAATAGGGAATTTACCTACAAAATCAGCAGTCTTCAGCATAGCACACCTTCAATGAATAAATGTTTTCACTCTTAGCACCGTTTCCAAAATACGAATTCTGCTTCTCCTCGTCTTTCGTTAGTGACATTTTATTAATTCCGAGGAGTCATTCCAGTCCTAATGTATCTAATATTCTTAGATAAAAACATAATTCCTAGTTTCCAGAACGAATTTTTCACTCTGCAGCGGAATGTGCGCTGATACGAAACTTCCTGGCAGATTAAAACTGTGTGGCGGTACGAGATGAGGTAATGGCGGAAGTAGAGCTGTGAGGGAGGTCGTGGAACGTGCTGGGGTAGATCAGTCGGTAGAGCACTTATCCGCAAAGAACTAAGTGTCCCGAGTTCGAGTCTCGATCGGACACAAAGGTTTAATCTGCCAGGAAGATTCATAATTAATAGTTACTTCATTATAATATAGTGACTGGTAGACTTGGGAATATGGATGTAATCTACCTACCAGTCGTTGCAGATTTTACCCTTTGGCTTTCTACAGCTTCCGTAAACAAATGAAAGCCTACAGCTATCTGCCACTCCGCGTTCCTCTACCCAAGAACACCTTCCACTGCCTTGTGATAATGTGTGAATATTTCACTGCACAACCCAACGGAGATCCAGGCTCTGTCTCAGAAGCTGGGGCTGCCTCCTTGAATTTTCTGCACTAATGATTCTCAAAAGAAACGTAACTTCTCATACTTCACACTATTTCTGCAAGACTTTACAATTTATTCACCAATATTTCCAGTAACACATCTGCGCCTACCGCTTACCACTCTTACGATGAAATTCCTTAAAGTTCTTAGATATACGAATCTGTGTCAGATGTATAGTTCCAGAAATAATTACCACAAGTTGGTGAAAATAAATCAATCCAGTACAGTTTTGTCATAAAAGAAAAATTCTGTATCCACTAGTTTAGAGCTCCAGTAAACTCCAGTTGAGCGCTCTAAATGAACAAACGAGCTAACGATTTCTTTCCGCGTACAGCCATCGTATGTTATCTTACTCGGGACATCAGAATTCTTTCACGACACACACTTTAAAATCATTAGTTTGCTGATTGCTTTCTACTACTCTTTGTCGGTACTGTATTTGTACATGTTCATCCTTTAGCTTTTGTAGCTTTGCGTGTAACGAATTGTTTTATATTTGACAACTAGAAGATCCTACACACACTTCCAATGACGCAGATGATCTTTACACAAATACGAAGAAGAATATTGGGTGGTAGTATTACGAAATTGTATCCTTGAACGTAAATTAATATACCAGCAATTTTATGGCTGTTGATAAGGAGCAGAGTAATAAACGAAAAGGTCTATAAACATCTGACACGGTAATAACCGTTTATTCCTCCATCGAGAAAGAAATAAACTTTAAAAGAAGATATCGGAGAAATTAAAATGTCTTCTTTTTGTGAAATGAATAATGAGAATTACGTTGATGTTATGCTGAAACACAGATCATAAAATCTGTAACCTTTGTTTAGTGACATTGATTAATGTATGGAAAGTTTAGTGACGGAGGCGTCCGTGGACGTATCAACTATGTTGGTCTTTCTCGGTATACATGAGCGTCGTAAAATAATAGATATTCAGCACTGGAATAATCAACATTTCAGCCGTACAGCTACAGTCTTTCTTATGGTATAAACATCTCATGCTGCTGATATCTACATATTTTTCTTACGTTTCTACTGGCTTTTCACAAATGCCAAAAGTGTTAAATTACTTTTCTAACATCCATAAAATAATTACGTCTTATTATGAGTATAAAGAGGAAATATATGAGAAGCATCTGAAAGACATAAGAGCGACGGTTGCAGTGTCTGAGCCCTCTCCCCAAATTGCGTGACGATGCACAGCCTTACGACCGCTCACACGGGCCAGAGCTGAATTGCTGGTAACTGGGGCCCGTGGCCATTCCCTCTGTTAATTTGATTAGGCAGCTCCAATTTTACGATGCACGTCCTCCGACTGCCTCGCAAGCTCTCATGCCAGCTTAAAGGTACCTTGGTTTCGACCTTCTTTCTCACCCACACTAGGAAGAATTTTAGTGAAAGTACGTGCTTTCAGTATCAGTAGGAAAGTTTACAATATTCTAGCTTAATTTTGAAGCTCTCATGCGTTTTTGATTTCTGCAATTGCACCTCATACATTGCTCTTTTCCTTTGATACCCATAATATTTCTAGACGTATATTTTCTTTCCCTTTCTTTTGAGGTAGTTACATATTCAGCCGACTTTTCCGGTCCTCATAGTGAACAAACTGTGCAAACGTCAGTTAACAATAGAAGCAACATTATGCCTTCTCACTTGTTTGACGTTTTCTGCCCACATTCCGTTCCCAATCCACCACATACAGAAACTTTAGCATTTTATCCATCTTCAGCAATTGGAATATTCAGTGACCAACTGCACAACAGGCTTTTTATTGGCTCTGGCTCTGTGCACTATATGACGTAACAACTGAGGTCATCAGTCCCCTAGAACTTAGAACTCCTTAAACCTAACTAACCTAGGGATATCACACACATCCATGCCCGAGGCAGGATTCGATTCTGCGACCGTAACGGTCGCGCGGTTCCAGTCTGAAGCGCCTAGAACCCGTTCGGCCACCGGCGCTTTTTATTTCCTTAACCGATTTCAATCACTTAGAGCTCTTCTTCGGAAGATTATAAATATCGCATTATTTTGTACCTGTCGCGTTATTTGCCAGTGTCAAAAGCAAGATGCATGCTGCATATTGCCATTGTGCACCTGTGACGGAATTGAGATTAAATATATTTCTAGAGTAAATCACTTCCACATTAACGCATTAGAATATCTACCAAATTTCTCTGACATAAGACAATTACAGGCCACACTGGACGTCTGTATGGAATTTCACTTTAAATATAACCACCCGGTACTTTTGATATATTTTGTCGTCTTATATGTGACAAAAACGGTGGTTTCAAGAGAAATAATTATCGTTGCAGAATTTTTTACGAGAGCATCCTTGTGGGAGATTGGGTGGGGAAGGGGGATTGGAACGTGAGACAAACAGCCTAGTTTTACCTTAGTAACGTCTCTCAACTTCTCTTTTGTTTTTGCTGTTTCAGTCGGATAGGTAGCTCTGCTGAGTTTTATATATCTGGCAGACTTCTCTATGAGATCGAAAAATGTTTGAAATGTAAAAGAACGAGGGAAACAAGAAACGACTTACTTCTGTGCTTTCTGGGTGGCTGCATGAACACGCACAGCTGTGAAAATGTGTCTTTTCTATGTTCGGGAGAAAAAATAATCCTCTTACGTTATACAAGTGGCATTAAATTAGTATCTGGAATTCAGAAATGTGTCAGTGGCTGGAGAACGATTGACATACCGCCGCTCTTATGAATGAGTAAAGGTTTTTATATTTGTTTGCAGTTGCAGGCAGGGATGTTATACAGCAACAGCAAATACACAAGTGAACGTTTCATTATTTCACAAAACGTTACTAATAGTTTCACCAAACCATTACACTCGTAACATGACTGTTTTTCGATCCTGTATCAGTTCCGTTCATTTCATTTCACTTTGGAGTTCCGGCTTTAGTCAGGTTGAGTTTCGATTCTGGGGTGGTTTTCAGGGACTAATCGGCGCATTCTGAAGTCGTGGTTTCTGCGAGTTAATGCTAGACACTCGACCACAGCAGTATCATAGTCTCCAATGTAGCAAGTATCTATTCAGAACAAATGTCAACAACTGACTGTTAGTACTCCCCCGATCCCTGGTGACACACATGCACTGTCCGACGGAAGGATATGCTCGCGAGAGTGCACGAACACGCAAGGACCGGGTTCAGCGAGTTTTAGTTGCATGGACCGTGATATTCGGGTAGTGCAACTTCGACTTGCGTGTTTGTGTCCGCCCGTCGAAGTGACCTCATGGGAATAAGTAGTCAGTCGATGGTTTATACTGGGATCTTCCCCGTGCCTGACTGGTGTGGAGACGACCGTTGGTTGGTCGTTCGGTCGGTCGTCGCAGCGGGCGACGTGGATTTGGTCTTCCGACCGCTTCTGGCTTCTCTGTGTTTGTGCTGACTTATAATTCGTCCGTGTTGTTTCACAGTGACTGGTTTTAGTATTGTGAGTTATTGCATCCATGTGTATGTTGTGGTTTTGAATGAGCAGTTTTGTAATACTGTCTGTGAACTGGATTTGGGGGGGGGGGGGGAGGATTGCGAAGGGACATCAGGTCGGTTTGGGGCGCAGCAGCGAGCAGGCCCGTGCAGTGCCAGAGCAAGCCAGGGCCGCTGGCAACGTACTGCCACTGTACTTCGTTGCACATCGTGCCCTGGACGTTGAAGTTAAGAGTTAACTGCTAATGCAACCACGACTATTCTGAGATTCCGCCTTGGGTCGGCGGGTTGGCGCTCCCAGGGCTGCTGAGCCTGGCGGCAACGAGTGAAGTGTTTGGAGGCGGTATAATATTACATCCGTCTATCTCTATTTGTTATTTATCATTGAATTTTAAACAAATATCACAATCTAAGGAATCAGGACAAGCGGTTGTCAGCAAGTTGTCCAAGCGTCGGCCTGGGACGGTAACTGAAACGTACGGTAAGGTAAAACAGGCAGCCAAGAGTTGTACACACGTAACGGGATGACAGCTGAAACTAGGAACAGCTTAAGCGCCGACCGACCGACTAACCAATCCGCCTAACGTCCGGTCACCGGTACAACGTTGGAATATTTTTAGGCAAGGGCGACGGGAGAAACAGCACCACGTCTTCAGGAAACACCCAAGGCCGAAGGAAACACTAGAACCAAGGTAGACCTCCAAAAAAATAAGCACAGTACAATAGAAGAGGCTGTCGAACTACACGCCGTGTCAGACAGCATCAACACAATGAGGAAAGGTACACTGCCAGAAAAGAACGCTAATCTCCGGGGCAGGTAAATAGGGCATTAGCGGCCACAAGGCAGGTAATACCGCTGGTTGCCCTTCACTAATACGAATATTACTGAATACAATGATGAATAACAAACAGAGATAGACGGCTGCAGTATTTGACCGCTTCGAAATACTTCACTCGCTGCCGCCAGGCTCAGCAACCCTGGGAGCACCAGCTTTCCGATCAAAGGCGAGATCTCACAATAGTCGTGGTGGCATTAGCAGTTAACTCTTCACTCAACTTCAACGTCCAGGCTTTGGCGTGCAACGAGGTCGTCGCTCTCGCAACTACCCCTCCTCCATCCGGCAGTGGCAGCATGCCGCCCCCGCCTCTGGCTTGCCCTCGCCCTGCACGTCTCTGTTAGCTGCTGCACCCCAAAGCGACCTGATGTCCCTTCGCCACCCCCCTCCCCCCCAATCCAGTTCGCAGACAGCATTAAAATAATTGATCATCCAAAACCACAAGATACATACGTATCCGGGAAAACAACTCCACCAACAACTCACATACTAAAAACAGTTGCTGTGAAACAACATAGACGAATTATAAGTCGGCACATACGCAGAAATGCCAGAAACGGTCGGAAGACCAAATGTAAGTCGTCCGCTGCGACGACCGACCGAACGACCAACCAACGGTCGTCCCTACTCGAATCAGGCACTTGAAAGATCCCAGTATAAATCGTCGTCTGGCAACTTATTGCCATGAGGACATTTCGACGGGCACACACACACACACACACACACACACACACACACAGGTGAAAGTTGTACTACTCGAATATCAACTCAAACTCGATGAATCCGGTCCTTGACGTGGTCGTGCACACCACATCCTTCCGTTGGACAGTGCATGTGTGTTGCCAGTAGTCAGGCAAGTACTGGCTGCCCGGACCTCACTGCTGCTCCGTCCCAACTCAACTAGGTCGACACATGACGACCCGGAAATATTAGAGGCAGCTCCAAAGATGGTACCACAGTACGAGCTATCGACAAGTGCTGCTGCTGCCACTCACGGAGAGACAAGGCGAGCAAACGTAGTGACGCCAGTGAACACACTATAAAAACGAGACGCCACTATCGCTATTACAAGATGCCAAGCTATGAACGGCCTCAACACGAGCCGCACACGGCTCAAATCCTGCCTTTCTATTCCCATGAAAATGTGAGAAATTTCGCACTATCACTAATTCTGTTAGGCCAGTTTTCTGTACTATCCACCCTCCTACGCACTGTATATCTTATGTCATCCAATAATATAAGACTGTTCTGAACTTCGGCAAAATTCCAAACAGCCAAGATCGCTGGTTGGTTATTTATTTAGATGGCCGGTTTCGGTAAGACTATGTCACAAGCTTCCAATCTTCCTAACTAAATAAATCCTTTGTTAGCAATATTGGCTCTTTGGAATTTTGTTGATGTTCATTACAGTACAGATCGCTCCCATTCTGGCAATTTAAGGAATATATAAAAACTGTCTAACTTGGTACCAACCTTAAAAATTGTCTACGGATATCTGTAAGTCGTATTAGGGAAATTTTTTCAGAGTTCCCCTCTATTTTCCTGCTTCGAGGCACTTGTATATTCACCATATTCGCTACAAATTTGTTGCCGCCCCTTCAAACCGGGGTTGAGCTGCTTATATAGAACTTGGCCATCAGATCAGTTGGTTTGCTGGAACTCGTCCTGTGGCAACTATCGTTAGCCTCGTGCCTGTCATCCCGTGCTGACTGTGCAGTCTGAAGAAGTAAGTGTCGCTTGTCGCTGTAGCACGAAGAGTTATTTTCTTAGAGTACATATTCTAAGCAGCTCATGTCTGTGCATCTTGAATGAGGAATTCACTTTGCTATTTATCTTGTACTTTATAAAATAGGGGTTGCGCATCTGAGGAAATCTGATTTATTCTTATTTCAGTCTTCGCAACAATTTCAGTCGTATTGCCCCGTTATGATCTTCAGTTTTCCAGTTAATTTTCTGTGTTTCTGTTTTCCAGCTAAAATATTGGAGTAAGATTTGGTGTGGTTTGAAATTTGAATAAAAATTTAGTAATTTATGAAATCTACATCTGTTTATGAAACTTACTTTCTAGAAGTTCTCGAATTATTACGTGACCCTACTTTAACAAATATAATCAAAATACACCATGATGATTTTTCATTGTGATTGTATTCTCCTTGTGCGCAGTGAAAAAATTATTAATGGAATGTCGCATAACACGCGAAGTTATTTGCTGCGGTGACGAGTTGGTAGCGCTCGCAGGTTTTTATTTCGGTGCTAAAACCGGTGTTAATGCTCATTTGGTAAACACTGTACGACTTGTTTATCAGTATACACTATCTATCAAAAAGACCCGGACAGCAGTTAGTGGTGTTTAACATAGGTATGTCTACCCTTCGTGTGTATGACCACTTGAACTCTGCTTTCAAATGAGGCGTCTGAAAGTTTGTGGAGCAATGGCAGTCCATTAGATTAGATTATATTAGTTTTTCGTTCAATAGATCCGTACTGAGGAGATCCTCGTGGATGTAGAACATGTCACATTTTTTTAAGCTGAAATAACAATACTAATAGTATGAGTGTATACTATACATCATTTTTTAACCTGAAATAACAATACTAATAGTATGAGTATATACAATACATCATTTGTTTCTATTAAAAAATTCGACAATGGAGTAGAAGGACTTGGCCACTAGTAAGTCTTTCAGGCTTCCTTTAAACTGATTTTTATTTGTAACTAAATTTTTTATGTTTGCTGGCAAATTATTGAAGATGTGTGTTCCTGATTAGTGGACCCCTTTTTGAACTAATATAAGTGCTTTTAAGTTCTTGTGCAGATCATTTTTGTTCCTGGTATTGTATGTATGAGCTGTATATTATTTAGGACAAATTTCATTAAGGAGTAAATATACTGAGAGGCAGTAGTTAGTATACCCAGTTCTTTGAAGAGGTTTCTACAGGACGTTCGTGAATATACTCCACAAATAATAATTATTACATGCTTTCGGGCTTTTGGAAACTTTCGTTTGACTTGAAGAGTTACCCCAAAATATTATACCATCCTCCCTAAAGAGCCGAACCCAGAGTGAAGTTAGATGCTGGCGTCTGAAGCGAAGTCAACATGCTAACTCGTCCCAATGGTGTTCCATTGGGTACAGATCCGGCCTTTGGCGGTCCAGTCCGTTTCAGGAGCGTTACTATCCACAAAATATTGCCTCAAAGATGTTTAGATTAGATTAATTATTCATTCCATAGGCCCATAAAATGGGGACTCCTCCTGGGTGTGGAACATATCAGATAACACATTACAAAAATGTAATTAGGAAAACTTGAGTTTCATTACTTTTAATGATCCTCAGTCAATAAACAGTAAAATTATGTACATAAATTAAATTTAAACTTCTAATATTTACAGGTTAAATACTTACATCTGCTTTCATGAAATCCATCATTCAGACATTTGCTAGTTTCTTGGCTATTACTACCAAGTATTGTCAAAAAATAAAGTAAATTATTCATTTCGGTGATCCTCAGTTAAGAACAGTCAGATTATGTACAAGATTTAAAATTAAACTTCCACTATTTACAGACTTAAGGCTTACATCTGCTTTCCATACATCCATCATTCACACAGTAGGTAGTTACTTAGCTGTTACAAGCAAGTATTGTCTCAAAATTAAAGTATAATAAATCTTCATAAAAATGGATGGAATAGAAGGAGTTGGCCACCAAAAATTCTTTTAAATCATGTTTAAATTGTGCCTTGTCTGAAACTAAACTCTTAATGGTTGCTGGTAATTTATTGAAAATATACGTTGCTGAATACTGGACTCCTTTCTGGGGAAGAGTAAGTGATTTTAAATCTTTATGTATAATGTTCTTATTCCTAGTATTGATACTGTGTACTAATCAGTTTGTTGGAAAAAGAGATGTATAATTTACAACAAACTTCATTGCTTTGTGGCAGGATGCATTGTCATGGCGATACAATCATCATCGACTCCGAAAGGTCCCTCTGCTGCATGCAGTACACATTGCTGTAAAGTGTATTCAGACCCTTAGCCATCACGCGTTTTCTTAAGCGCAACGAGGGGACTATATCCTAACTCCACGAAAGACGTTCTTATACCGTAGCACTATCACCTTTGTGTTTACCGACTGAGGTGATGCATTGGTTAGCAGACTGGATTCGCATTCTGGAGGACGTCAGTTTAATTCCCTTATGACCATAAACATCTAGGCTTTACGAGATTATCCTAAATCACTTAAGCCAAATGCTGGGATGGTTCCTTTGAAAGGGCACAACCGATTTCGTTCCCCAGCCTTCCATAATCCGAGCTTTCCTCCGTACTTCGCTGTTGGCACTACAAGTGATGGTAACGTACTCCGGAAATTCGCCAAACCCAAATCCTTCGCCCGCATCTCGTGGTCGTGCGGTAGCGTTCTCGCTTCCCACGCCCGGGTTCCCGGGTTCGATTCCCGGCGGGGTCAGGGATTTTCTCTCTGCCTCGTGATGGCTGGGTGTTGTGTGCTGTTAGGTTTAAGTAGTTCTAAGTTCTAGGGGACTTATGACCACAGCAGTTGAGTTCCATAGTGCTCAGAGCCATTTGAACCATTTTTTGAACCAAATCCTTCCACTGGAATTCCACAGCTTATCGTATGAGTCGCAATCCCAATGACTCACAACAATAATCCATTGCCCAGTCGTGTCACTCTTTTCTCAAAGTCAATCATCGTGTCGCTCTTTTCACAGCCTGAATCGTCGCTTAGCACATACTAAAGGACAAAGAAATTTGTGGCGTATGAGGAGCTGCTCGCGATTGTACCCCAGGACAGTCATTGTGCTACCTGTACTGCTGGTGACATTTTTTATCCCGCGATTGATTCCTTACGGTGGTTCCATGCGATTTTCCCCAGCCACTGTCGACAATTTTTGACGGTCCATGTCCGTCAGTAGGTGAGGTATGTCTTTGTCTTGTTCAGCTGTTGTTGTTCCATCACTTTTCAATTAACATACATGTCACTAACAGTCGAGTGGGTAGCTTGAGAAGGATTTAAACGTGTTTGATTTGATACTCAAAAGATCATCGAATAATTAGTTCACGTTCGTAGTCACTGACCACTCCTGACCGACTCATCCCGCCCTTACTGCTGGTAGGCCTCTTGTTATATTTATTTATCAGTTCCTATGACATATGGGTGCCTAAACACATTTGATCTGTTAGTGTAAACAAAAAAAACCACGAAATAAAATTGGTACCAAAATTTGTGAAATAGCTCTGGCTAAAAAAAAAAAAAAAAAAAAAGAAAGGACTGTTTCTGTTTTGTAATACGAACTAATGAAAACAACGTGTCAAATTTCTTGAGTCGCGGTGTGTTTCCGACTGAGTAAATTCAATATTATTACACTCATGTTAGATTTAGGTAGCTTCTATAGCTACACCCTTCAAACTGCATTTGCAATATTTTGAATAAAGGTATAGGAATGAATCAGAATGTCATTAGATTAAGAGAGGGAACATTTTAAAGTAAGAAGTAATGTTTAGTTCTAGTGGCTGTATTATATCTCTCTTTAAGGCATCACATAAAAGTGTTATTTATTTCATCCTGACAGTGCTGAGCTAATGCAACACAGCAGACCGGATATCAGCCGGCCTGAGCAAATGATACCTCCGCTGCTGTCTACGTAAATGCATCGGTCGCGGCGGCAGCCCCGGTCACCGCGCGCGAAGTCTGGCGGACGTCCTGCAAACCGTGTTACGAACAGCAAGTTTGGAGATTTTTGCCGAACAAATTGCCTTTGCATTGATTGGATGAGCCGAGGTTTGCGCATTATTTCCATCGCCGAGCCGCCGGATACGTGACAGTGAATGCGGAAAGAGGGCCGGCGAACCGGGAAATCTAGCAGCGCCGGCTGACGCGCCTTTATTAGTGTGTAGCGCAGCGTGTAATTATTTGTTTGTGTCCTCTTCTGCGTTTTGAAAAACGATACTGCGTTTTTAATCGAATCTGGTGGAGACAGGAGCGCGTGAGGGTGAGTACAGCGCTTTTTATCTTGCGCACAACGCTGCGTGATAAGAGCGACTGCAGAACCGCTATTGAGCAGTGTAGCACCGTAGCTACAGTTCAGAAACTCCAGTTTCTTCATTTTATACATATTCTTCACCCCATACTTGTATCTGCACATTGTTTTCCTCTATCATCTGTTATCTTTTATCTCTCTCTCTCTCTCTCTCTATCTCTCTTTCCCTCCTCTCTTTCTCTCTCTCTTAGGAGTATAATACGACCGTATGAGATCTTTACATAATGTTTCCATATTTTCAAGATGATGAGGTGAAGTTACTGGAATAACACACAGTCGTCCGCCGGCCGCGGTGGTCTAGCGGTTCTAGGCGCTCAGTCCGGAACCGCGCGACTGCTACGGTCGCAGGTTCGAATCCTGCCTCGGGCATGGATGTGTGTGATGTTCTTAGGTTAGTTAGGTTTAAGTAGTTCTAAGTTCTAGGGGACTGATGACCACAGATGTTAAGTCCCATAGTGCTCAGAGCCATTTTTTTGAACACAGTCGTCCACTGTCAACAACCTGTTGTTAACATTTCCTATTAACTCTTTTCCCTCGGCGAAATTAACTCCTGTTTTCCATTTGAATTGTCTGTGACAATATTTCAACACCCTCATACAATGAGATTGCGCTTGTATTATACGCAGGAAGTATACTACAAATGATCTCAGCGGACAAAACATTGACCATATCCTTAAGAGCTCACACTGGACGCTTTGAAGCATTGTATACGGTGCAGAACCCACACTAAGAGCTCCTTTGATTTTACACCGCTGCCAGTATGGTGTTTCTGTCTGTTGGCTTTATGGAATCATTGATGCCGACATGTAATCTTGACAGAATGGTGAAAAAGAGAAAAAGTGTCCTTGCACGAATTACTACTGTATCAACGCGGACTGTCCATCGTGTCTGCAAGGAATTGTGTTCCACTGGCTGCCGTGTAACCGCGCGTGAGATCGGTGTTAGTAAAAGGATCCTCTCCGATAGAGACTGGAGATCAGTGTCACATGTTGTAATGACAATCTGTTTCAAACCCGACAGGAATCTCTCCTGCCAGTTAACAGAAGTCCATTTCAATCAATTTCCGAGAGAAAAATTGCGAAGGGAAATGTATGCCATGGATATCTGGAGTCGGGTAACTCTCAAACGGACGTTGATAATGTAATAGGGTGACGTACAGCTGCACGTCTTCAAACAACATAGAAAGTGGAAAGTAGCTGACTAGAGGTAAGTAGAAGGATCTGACGACTGGCAGTTTCGCATCTCTAAATTGATACTAATGACCGACGCCCTACTGAGTCCCGTAACCCGCTGCGTAAAGTCCACGGACATTGATCTGTGTTGTTTTACTGATTTTTTCTGCACCACGACTCGGGTGCTGAAATTCAGGTTACAATGAAGATGACATAGGATGTTAACATCAACTTCTCGAGTCCAAAATATTTGTACTCTTTTCTACATCTTTATGGTGAATATGCAGTGTCTTCGAAGATGACAGGAGCCGTGGCCATAGGATTGCGTACATACGTTCCTAATTGGCCGGCATCCCGACTCACCTCGATTGGCCCCCGTAAATCACACAATCTTACTCACAAGGTAACTCTTGAGTGCGGGGCCGCAAGTTCCATCTTTCGTAAGGCTCGTTTGAAAGTGTTGTTTTAACAATTTTGACAGGAAAAATAGAAGTATTATTTGCCAGTGAATCACCACGTGCAGCATAAGGGCGACAGAAACTGGGTGTCTGGGAGGTGCAGTGTTAAACCTTTTGCGGGATGTATGTATTACACTTCACAACATGGACATCGTCGACGTTCAAGAAATGTTCAAAACAAATCATTAACTAGCGCTATGAACACCGAATGAAATGGCACGCACCACAGTGATCACAAAGGTTCGCACCGTTGGGATCGGTTGCGAACTGCTTAGGAGTTACAAACTGTGCAGGACGTTCAGCTAGGTATCCTCTCTTAAAGAATGCATACTGAATGATATTGATGTAGGCGGTGATGAGGACGGATGGAATGTGATGGCATGCAACTGAATGCGAAACAAGCTGCCGTGGAGGTTATTGTGAAACAGAGTATATTTTAAGACGTGGCTACAGATAATGCGATAATAGGTTTTACGGCAATTACACACATTTCCGGGAGTGATAGTTGGTTCTAAAGGAGTATGGTTTTTATACGCAGACGGGGAAGCAAACTTAAGGAAGTTATTTTGACCAGCTATTGGCAAAAAGCAGTGCTCATATCATAGCTGTAGTTCTCTTGCTCCCATTTTCCCGCTCTTGCTTGCTGTGACGTAAATATTCCCTACTGCACTTGGAAGGTCACAAACGCGAGAAAGAATCATAGGAGGCTGACCACCTCCAATTTCTGGCAGTACAATAAATAACTTCCCTGCCAGTTTACCAACTAGATTAATAGCTCGAATAATTGTATACGAAGGCGTTAAGGCATTGATGTCAGCTGATCTTGATACAACTCTCTTGGTACTTTTGTCCGCAGCTCGTGGTCGTGTGGTAGCGGTATCGCTTCCCGCGCCCGGGTTCCCGGGTTCGATTCCCGGCGGGGTCAGGGATTTTCTCTGCCTCGTCATGACTGGGTGTTGTGTCATGTCCTTAGGTTAGTTAAGTTTAAGTAGTTCTATGTTCTAGGGGACTGATGACCATAGATGTTAAGTCCCATAGTGCTCAGAGCCATTTTTCTTGGTACTTATAATTTCCAGGGTTCCTTTCATATTCATTCCCTCTTTAAATCCAGGTTGTTCAGAGTTCAAAACAAATTCCTTACTGAAGGATGGGTTAAGTTCATCTCACCTACATATTTTCGGGCCGATTGCACAGTGTGCTGTGCATCGTCGAACGGACACTTTGTTGGAAATTTTGTTATCTTACGTCTTCGATGTCAGCAGCACTGTTTCAACTTAAACAACCAGTCACTGCTTCCCTTGAAAACACTGTAATCCATCTCGAGCGCAGCTTGATGTATATAACGAAGTAGGTCACTACAACGCACATTCTGTAAATTGTGTCGAGCATCATTGAAAAGCACAGACACCAGTTTTTGTAACAAGTGCGCCTTGTCCTTCCTTGAATATCCGTAGTTTTTCTTTTGCACCATACGGTCATATTGCTGAGGACTTATTCAAAATCTCCGTGTGCGTGATTATTATTAGTACCCGCTGCTTGGGCAACAATTATTCTTTACAGCTTTTCACTGGAGACGGGATTTGTGGCTCCCTAGCTGACAATGTCGATGAATTATATGGCTCGACAGCCGTTTCACTACTAGTTTCACTTGTTAAGCAGGTATCGTCATCACTGTAGTCCTCACGAACATCGTATGCACAGTGTAGCGTACACGACACCACACATTCCACTGACTCATCTTGCAGAAACGCTAGTATTTCATCTACCACTTCTTTCTCACTCCGAGAAACTGATTGGGTTCCTTTCTAACGAAATGTTAGCTTCAGTAACGGTTGCAGATATAATGCAATATTTGCGTCGTTTATCGTTGCTACTGTAGCGCTGTGGTTACTAGTCGACTAAGCAGTTCAACTACGCTCCGCAGTCTCATGCTGTGCTCCAGCATTGGATGCCTCCAGTCTCGCTGCCTGTGGCCTTTAGCAGGCATGGTGGACGATATGTTGGGCGTCGAATGCCATACACATCATTGGTCTTTTGCTACATCGCATACAAGGGGTTCCTTGTCAGTTGATGACATCTTCATCAATTCCTTTTGTAGCAAGGAGACTGTCATAAAGCCAAGAAATGAGAAAAAGATATCTGTAAATAAATATAGGCTGTAACTAAAATCCGAAATATACAGTGTATTACAGTATAAACACACACATTGAATTTTAAAACACAAATGCACAAGTTGGCTTCAAAAAGCATAATGAAGTATCAGTAATTTGTGGCTTGTATTTTAGAACAGAGGAAGGAGTGTTAGTTATCCCTTCATCTGGGATTCAGTCGTATAGTGAGAGACCTTTATACAGTTTCGATGGAATCCTTATCAAATGTTCTAGAAACTTATTGATTCAACCTATGTGAGTACACTAGAAACATATTCAGCCCTACGGTTTTCTTGGGACTTCATCTCTATAATGAGAAATTTAGTACTGAAGGTAGAGTCAGGCAAGGAGATTCTATATCATCAAAAGAGTTCTCAGCAGCCCCGTACACGTTTCCAGACTCCTGCAACTTGGAGAGCGAACACGGAATACCTGTCAATGTTACCAGCCTGAACCCCATCAGTTTTGTTGATGGCATTGCACGTTCTCGCGATACTACGGATAAAATTGAACAGTTAAAGATGAACGTCAAAAACGAATGGGAGAACTTAATAGAGAAAATTTGAGAGTAAGCATGAGTATGAACTACAATAAGACTAAAATAAGACATAAGCAGCGAATCCATAAGGATGTATAAAATGCATATTTGAACCATTAACTGCTTTTATTTTATACCCAAACATCTACCGGTTTCGGTCTTAGAACTTCTTCACAAATGAAGGGTTAAAATGATTTAAGCCACCATGCTGCATTAGTCAGTACTTAACATGTGTAGTGCATGCCGTGAATGTAAATATATGGCACAGGACTTTAAAAGAACACATACAAATGTTAAATATATACAGAGGAGTACTGACAAATCTATAAGCAAACAGTAAGAATTAAGGATGGAAACATTAATCCCTGTGAAGAATTTTTCAATATAGATCAGCTGAAGAAAAAGACTGGATGAACAGCCAGGGAAATAAACAGAAAAATTTGAAACGACTAGGGTGCTATTGGTACCCTACATCTCCAAAACTATGCTTCCGACGTGCCTGAAAAAGAGAGCATGTACTCTGTTTGTTTAATTAGTCCCTCATGCTTCTTTGACGAATAGATTGAACATCAGGGGCGACAGAAGACGTAATTGTCTTACAAATTCTTTAACCCGTGCACTTCTTTCTTGGTCTTCCACACCATTTTACAATGCCGATCCCTTATATCACGTCGAAGAATCCTAAAAGCGTGCTTAGATTTGTCTTCAGTCTTGTTTCCATTTTCAACCACAACGTTAGAACTGCCTCTCTGGTGCCTTTACCCGTCCTAAAGCCAAACTGTTCGTCTTACAACAGAGCCTCAGATTTCTTTTCCATCGTTCTGTATATTATTCTTGTCATCAACTTGGATGCACGAGCTTTTAAGCAGATTGTGCGATAATTCTTGCACTTGTTGGCTATTGTTATCTTCAAAAAAGTGTGGACGAAATTTTTCCGAAGGTATATCGCCTGTCTCATATATTCTATACACCAACGTGAATAGTTTTGTGGCCACTTCTCCAGTTGTTTTAGAAATTCCGATGGAGTGTAAACTATCCCTTCTACCTTATTTGACTTATATTCCTCCAAAGCTCCTCTGGATCCCCTATCTCTTCCCCATAGACTACTGTTTCCTCATCTGTCACAAGATAAATCCCCCCGTCGTACAGGCCCTCAGTGTAGCTTTTCCACGTATCCGCTCTCTCCTCTGCACTTAACACTGGAATTCCCATCGCACTCTCAATGTTACCGCTCTTGCTTTTAATTTCACCAATGGTTGTTTTACCTTCCCCATATGCGAAGTCAGTCCTTCTGACAATCATTTCTTTTTCGGCTTCTTCACATTTTTTATGCAGCCATTTGGTCTTGCTTCCCTGCACTTACTACTTAGTTCATCCCTGAACCGCCCTGAACATTTTTGAACTTCCTTCTTCCGTAGATCAATGAAGAATTTGTATACTACCCATGCTTTCTTCGCAGTTACCTTCCACGTAACTATGTTTTTCTTTGCAGCTTCATCTTCAACTGAAATGCCTACTGAACCGTTCATTATCGCAGTATCTACAGCCTCAGAGAATTTCCAGCGTGTTTCTTCATTCCTTTAGTACTTCTGCATCCCACTTTGTGCCATTTATGCCACGTCTATGACCACGTTTATTACATTTTGTTGCTACGTTTTAATGCACAGTATAGGAAGATTTTGTTGCGTGTGTTGGCGAATAGTTACGATCGCATGGCTGACTTACAGAACGACGCGGCAGACGATCACATAGAGTGGGAAAGGCCAGACGAGCAAAATTCTATCGTATTGTAGCAGAGAGAGAGTGAGAGAGAGGTCAATTGGGATATACTTCCCACACTGGGTGCCAAGAAACAAATCCTTTATTCTTCACATTTGCTGTTTAAATATTAAATTACAGCTCCACCGTGCTTGTGACGATAGCTTCAGTGAGAATTTATTAATAATAATTACAGTATCACTCAATTCATCATGAAACGCTAATTTCCAATTTTAGTAACTGTCAGTGCTTATTGATGGAAAGGATGGACTGCTCACAAGTGCACTCTCAGAGGGCAGTTGCGAAACTGCTGAGATAGCTCACTACTAGTCTATGATCGGTTTCCGAGGAGGTAATACTTGGATATGTGTGTAAACCTGACTCATATAAAGACGGAAGAGTTTGTTGAAAAACTGAATCGGATGATTTATCGTACCTGTGCGATGTTGCTTTGGTTAAAGTCAGTCTACGATTGGTTTTTGAGGTGGCAACACGCGAGCTAGTATGTGAAGTGCAACTCCGAGTATGGATGAACTGATTGTTAAATATGAGTCGGAAAACCTATTTGTGCAATCTCGTGTTTATTCTAAGATCGTGTGAAGTATTGTTGTGACTTTTGAGGTTCTTGGGAACTAATGAATACTGACTGTAAACCTTGTTATGAATATAAATGATAGAATGGCTCTCAGAATCTTTATCTTGATTTTTAGCTTCTTCACACAGAAATAAAATCCAGTGGCATCCCAATATTTCCTAATTTCAATTTTGATATTAATGAATTCTTTCCTATTTGCCACTTCTTTATGCATTATTTACTGCAGGTGTGTTAGAATCTGCGGTTAGTGGAGGTGGAACCAATTCGGACGAAACTTACATCTTTACAAATAGAAAGCTAATCAAATTGCGTCCAGTTACGCTGCGAATATTGAACACGGACGTTATTAATTACTGAAATCCACCGTGTTCGTTAATCCTGACACATCTTTTTTTTGTGGGAAGTGTTATTCAGGAACCCACGGTGTATTATTTGAGCATAACAATCTGCATCTTTTGGGAATTATACTTGACGTACCCACATGCATACCTTACATCTGACATCCCGTACCTGGGCAAAATACCTTTAAACGTCAGTTAATTTTAATAGGATGCAGTAAACACTCAGTACGCTTTTCAACTTGCGCATTGATTCAAATGGTTCATATGGCTTTGAGCACTATGGGACTTAACATCTGACGTCATCAGTCCCGTAGACTTAGAACTACTTTAACCTAACTAACCTAAGGATATCACACACATCCATGTCCGAGGCGGGATTCGAACCTGCGACCGTAGCAGCCGTGTGGTTCCGGACTGAAGCGTCTAGAACCGCTCGGCCACCGCGGCTGGCTGCACTGATTCATCCTGACTAGTCCCGTAAGCTTCAGCTTAGTCCTCATTATGACCAAACTGTGATCTAAATCTATATCTGCCCCTGGATACACCTTACAAACCAATATCTGATTTTGAAATCTTCGGCTGACTGTGATATAATGTAACTGAAACGTTCTTGTGTCTCCCAAGATTCTATCTGAAATTTATTGCAGAACTCAATCTTTCTCCTCTTTCATTCCTAGTACGAAGTCCATATTCTCCCTTAACCATTTCTTCTTCTACTTACCCTACAACCTCTTTCCAATGCCCCACGACTATTAGATTTTCATCTCCATTTACGTGCTAAATTCAATATCCTCATATACTTTGTCTCTTCGTCCTCTGCTTTCGACGTCGGCATATATACCTGGACTATTGTTGTCGGTGTTGGCTTGCTGTCGATTCTAATGATAACAACCCTATTACTAAAGTGTTCACAGTAGCTAAATGTTTTCTACCTTCCTATTCATAACAAACCCCATTCCAGTTATACCGTTTTCCACTGCTGTTTTACCCTAAACTCGTATGACCAGAAATCCTTGCCTTCTTTCCATTCCACTTCACCGATGCCCACGATCTCTTTATTTGGCCTTAGAAGTTCTGTTTGCAGATTTTTTTATCTTTCTTGTCGCGATCAAACTTACATTTCACGCTCCGACTGGCAGAAAGGTATCCTTTCGTTAGTTATTCAATCTTTTTCTCGTGGTCACCTCTTCCTTGGCAGTCCACTCCTGGAGAGGTTCATGGAAGAGAGTCCGAAATATTTTGGCAATGAAGAGATAATCATTACAACTTATGAATTACTGATCGCGTGTGCTGTGGACATACGTTATATGTCTTTAGAGTAGTGGTTTCCCTTACCTTCTGTATCATTATGCCATTGATCATTGCTGATGCTTTCGCTTTTTAGGGCCAGTGTCCCAGTTCAATGGCAATAGAGTGCTCAGAAACTCTGTCAGCTCCTCTGCTCTTTTTGAAAAGGCCGTTGCTTGAATGAAGGTGACTTATTACGCCAGAGGTCTTCGGCGGCCATTGCTGATCATTTTCATTGAAGATTTAAGCAATGATGGAGTTCGAACCCGGGACCGAGGATGTTTTAGTTACTCATCGAAGACGCTGCCCCTTCTTCACAGGTGACAGTCAATACGTAGAAGAAGCAGTGAGGCAATAAACAGCTTCAAGAGCGGGATTAAAATTCAAGTTGAAAAGATATGTATGCTAAGATTAGCAGATGACATTGCTATCCTCAGTGAAAGTGAAGAAGAATTATAAGACCTGTTGAATGGTATCACCAGTCTAATGAGTACATAATATGGACTGTGAGTAAAATGAAGAAGTACGAAAACAATGATCAATAGCAGAAACGAGAACAGCGAGAAAGATAACGTCAGAATTAGTGATCACGAAGTTAAGGCATTCTGTTGTCTAGGCAGCAAAGTAACCCATGACGGACGGAGCTACGAGAGCATAAAAAGCAGACTAGCATTGTCAGAAAGGGCGTTGCTGGCCAAGAGAAGTCTATGGTGTCTTAACCTAAGGAAAAAGCTTCTGAGAATGTAGTTTGGAGCACAGCATTGTGCAGTGAGGCACGAACTGTGGGAAAGCATGTGGGATGTGGTGCCACAGAATGAGAAGGTTCTCCGCAGAACCGACGAGGGAAGGAATACTTGGAAAACATTAACAGGACAGGATAGGACAAGATGATGGGACATCTGTCAGGGTATTAAAGCATCAGGGAATAACTTCCATAGTACTAGAGGGAGCTTTAGAGGGCAAAATCTGCAGAGGAAGACAGAGACTGCGATACAGCCAATAAAAATTGAGGACATAGATTGCAGTTCCTACTCTGAAATGGAAGGATGGATGGAGGAAGTTCTTTGCTGGTCTTGAAGATCAAGAAATACCGACAGGAGGATCTAATGGAAGGTGATAGAGGGTGGATGATAGTAAAAGACATACAGGACAACACTTGTGTGCTCGTATATCTGAAGACCGTGGTAATCAGAAAAGTCTAGACGACATCCGTATACAGTTTTAGTAATCCTGCTCATTTAAGAATAGTGCCCACAATGAAATACTGTTTAGACCTACATTTTGCCCAGCGAAACTATACATCCGCGTTAAGTTGTTTTGCAGGGAATGACTAGATATTACAATAACTACTAGAGTGTTGCACAGTGATTGGCAATAGATTTTACGGGATGCATAGGAGACACGCTTTCGAAAGAAACAGTTATCATAGAGCTACAGTAAAATACTTCCACCAATTATCTCGGCTTGACAATCACTAAATCTGAAGATGTTCAGTGCCGAATGAAATTAATTATCTGCACTTTTAATTAATTTGAACAAGGACTGAATTTTATAGTTTTATACACATGTTGTACACACTCGCAATTATAGGCCATATTGATTTTACAAAGACTAAGTTTTATGGTTTCAAACCTGATTTGGAGATATTCGCCATTATAGACGTTACTGATTTTACAAGAACTAAATTTTGTGGTTGTAAACGCATATTGTAGATAGTCACAACTATAGATCATGTTGGTTTTCGTTAGCACCAATCGAACGATACTGCACTGAAGAGCCAAAGAAAATGGTACACCCGCCTAATGTCGTGTAGGCCCCTGCGAGCGAGCAGAAGTGCCACAACGGGACGTGGCACGGACTCGACTGATGTCTGAAGTAGCCCTGTAGGGCACTGTCTCCATGAATCCTGCAGGGCTGTCCAATAATCCGTAAGAGTACGAGGGGATGTAGACCTCTTCTGAACAGCACGTTGCAAGGCATCCCAGATATGCTCAATAATGTTCATGGAGGAAGTCATGTTATAGGAAGTCACATCATATTCTTATTCGAACAAATGTACCTGTAAGAAAACTTGAGCGAAGATAACATAGTTAGCAAGCCTCTTGAGCACCAGAAAGATGTTCTTCCTCCACCTCTTCTTATAATACGGGATTTATCAGAACTGTATGTTTCAAAATAATAAATCATGATGGACAGGCGTTTGGTATTTAAGAGATTAATTTCCGATTATAAGTGATGCAAAAGTAAAAGAACATATATTTGTTTGAACACATATTTGAAAAATATAAAAAAATCCTGCTTTTAACGGAGTTTAGGAGGAGAAGGTAAAAGCTTCATGGAAACTATATTTTAAAAGTTACAAGATTTTAACTTGTTTTATAAGTTCTTCAGCTGGTAATAATGACTTAGTAGTAACTACCACGTTACTTTCTTAAGCGGCAGAAATGCAACTTTCGTGATTGACTATCCATGACGTTATGCCGGAGACGGTGGGAGTGGCTTCAAGTATGTAATTAGCAGCTGGCGTCCTTTACGTTGCAGTACACCACATCCGCAAGCAAGAGGGTTGCCATGCGCTACCGCCTCCGGCAGACATCTATGGTATATCGGCGTTATTTACTGTTTTATCAATATACGATTTCATCTTTTATGTGTTTGTAAGGATTCTTGTTCATTGTAGGTCTGAAGATGATCTTATAATAAGATCGAAACCGGTCACCACATTAAAAAACCTTTATGCGATCAAGACTGCTTCCAGTTAGTTTATAATAATTGTAGATCGCTGTTTCCTATAATAAGAACTGTGTTTTTTAAAATATTCGATTCATGGAAATCCATAAAGGGATTCATTTATGGTCTTTTTGGCAACATAAGGGGTGAAAATTGAGTTATTTGGTGATAGTATTTCTGCAAAAATTCCATAACTACACTTATCTCCTCCTAGTAGTGGAATTGTCAGTGATGAAGAAAGATTCCGTCACGATATTTCTGTCGTAGAACGGTCATATCAAGGCTGCTGGAATGAAACAATGCTTGCGGATTACTGTAGGTCTGTGTGTAGAAATGCTCCAGAAGAAATTTACAAGAGGCAAGCAAAAAGACAATTACACCATAAACCTACCAAATGTTTCTCTTCAGATCCAATTATGTGCCATACATTCCGATCAGTTCAGGACTCTTAGAACGTAATTATTATTAAAAAATATCAGCCGAACCTTCAGTGATGTTGGATAATGCAACTAAATTGTATCATTTTCTCTTAATTCGTTAAGGTAAAATATTTTCACATATTGTGTAGCACAAAATTTGGAAGTAATAGAAATTTTTGTTGCATTAGCTTGTATGAACCCGAGATTAGTTATATTTGGCTTCGGAAGTGAAGGAAACATTGTAATAATAATAACAATCATAATAAAAGCAGTCAAACCTATGTATTAGGACGAAAACAACTTAGAATGCAAACTGAGAAATGCAGTTTAATTAAACGTCTAGTTGTTGGAGAAGTTACTTGCACAAAGTTTTCGCTGTTCAGTTGGAATAGGTAGACGTGGCACTAGTTTAACACTCTGTCAAGTTCACTTTACTGTTTTAGCCATGTTCAGATTAGCTTCAGTATATAAGACGTACATCATCGCCCTAGGAAATTTATTACTCGATTCACAGATGTAATATGGAAAATCGGTTTAAACTCAAATCCCTATCACATGGAAGGAAACCTAACCGATAATAATTGATACAGGTAGAGATGTTCGTTTTTCCAGTCTACGGTAAAAATATCTGCATAAGTTTTTAAAAAGCCAAGAAACCTGTTGTACATCAAATTTTAAGTTTTTTTCTAATGTCGTCACAAGTATATTAAATCAAATAAAATCAATTACTTCAAGTTGTTTTAGATCTAATTTTTGTGATACAACACTGCAGCAGCATCTTGATTTTAAGTCAAAAGATGATCAGTTAAGGTCGTTCAGATAAGGTGTTAATAAGGTCGTCGTTGTATTATTTTTTATATTAGGTATTGAGCCGGCACGGGAGCACAGCCTTACTATTCCTTACAGAACTAATGTGAAGACAGTCCTCTAATCGTAATACTGTAGCTTGAAATGGTCATATCAGGACCTTGACTTAATGTAATTTTAGTGTATCCTAAAAAGTATCTTCGTAACCTAAAGAACCTTTTTTATGGGCAGATGAAGAATTTCTTCTTCAAACATTGTACAGGACACAACGAGTCACAACAACAATATTTATATTCGTAAGGTCTGGATTTAAGTTGTAGTGTAAACTTGGGGACCTAGATGCTTAAATATCATTTCCTGCAATGATTTGGTTTTTTGCATCGTAGCAATGATCAGACCAAACTGATTTTCATAAGCAAACCACAGCGTGGCGTTTCACTTTTGTTTCGAAAATAATGCCGTCCACGTAGGTTAATACTGCGTCAATGGCATGGGCGAACTGGAGACAGTTGTACGAGGTGTCAGTACACTTCGTCGTGTAACAGAGGTTAACCTTATTCTGTCTCCTCCACCTGCCATTTAATGGTTGGACGAACTTGGAATTAGCTCCTGAATTCGTGACTGTCGGAGAAGCCTTCATTGCATCTCTTATTACATTCTCTGTCCCGAGTGGGCTGTCAGCAAGGCAGGATAATTCCCGAAATTTCGTCAGCCTGTTCTCTCAACAACATTATCTGGTTTATATGTCCTGATTTGGTATGCAATGCAGCTTGCGTTCCTCTACTGGCAAAGGGAGCCTTACCAAACATGGGAAAGCGAGAGGCGTATGAACTGTAGCGAGCAATGCAACTGTTAATCTTCGGTAAGTGTTCTAATCTCAAGTAGTTACAGTGATACTGGGGATAGGCTTTGGAAACAATGACTAAAATGTAAGTGTAATCAAACCTTGTCCTGTGTATTATAGTAGATTAGTTACCGAAGTTCCTCTACTAAGCTGATTCATTTCCATCTGTTGAGTTTTGGTTATAACTTGAACTTTCATTTATATCTTCTGTTAGTACTGTCTTGATATAAATTACGTCATTAACTGATATACGTCAAGATGGACTCTGCAGTTTAGGAAGGAAACTCACATCCGGGTTTTCCGTTATTCGAGTCCCTGTCGAGGCACTGTGTATTAGGTATACCAACATTTCCTTAAGCACTTGCATGAACAGAGCCCATCGTATTAACATGTCCGATTTCTTTCATCACACCTCTCCAAAAGAACGGTGTGCTGTTTCAAGAGACCCCATTTCCTTCTCAGTCATTCACGTTGTTGTTCTTGTTGTGGTCTTCAGTCCTGAGACTGGTTTGATGCAGCTCTCCATGCTACTCCATCCTGTGCAAGCCTCTTTATCTCCCAGTACCTACTGCAGCCTACATCCTTCTGAATCTGCTTAGTATATTCATCTCTTGGTCTCCCTCTACGATTTTGATCCTCCACGCTGCCCTCCAGTACTAAATTGGTGACGCCTTGATGCCTCAGAACATGTCCTACCAACCGACCCCTTCTTCTGGTCAAGTTGTGCCACAAACTCCTCTTCTCCCCAATTCTATTCAATACCTCCTCACAAGGTATGTGATCTACCCATCCAATCTTCAGCATTCTTCTGTACCACAACATTTCGAAAGCTTCTATTCTCTTCTTGTCTAAACTATTTATCGTCCATGTTTCACTTCCATACATGGCTACACTCCATACAAATACTTTCAGAAACGACTTCCTGACACTGAAATTAATACTCGATGTTAACAAATTTCTCTTCTTCAGAAACGCTTTCTTTGCCATTGCCAGTCTACATTTTATATATTCTCTACTTCGTCCATCATCAATTATTTTGCTCCCAAAATAGCAAAACTCCTTTACTACATTAAGTGTCTCATTTCCTAATCTAATTCCCGCAGCATCACCCGTCTTAATACGACTATATTCCATTATCATAGTTTTGCTTTTGTTGATGTTCATCTTATACCCTCCTTCCAAGAGACTGTCCATTCCGTTCAACTGCTCTTCCTAGTCCTTTGCTGTCTCTGACAGAATTACAATATCATCTGCGAACCTCAAAGTTATTATTTCTTTGCCATGGATTTTAATACCTACTCCGAACTTTTCTTTCGTTTCCTTTACTGCCTGCTCAATATACAGATTGAATAGCATCGGGGAGAGGCCTGTCTCACTCCCTTCCCAGCCACTGCTTCCCTTTCATGTCCCTCGACTCTTATAACCGCCATCTGATTTCTGTACAAATTGTAAATAGCCTTTCGCTCCCTGTATTTTACCCCTGCCACCTTCAGAATTTGAAAGAGGGTATTCCAGTCAACATTGTCAAAAGCTTTCTCTAAGTCTACAAATACTAGAAATGTAGTTTTGCCTTTCCTTAATCTATCTTCTAAGGTAAGTCGTAGGGCCAGTATTGCCTCACGTGTTCCAACATTTCTACGGAATCCAAACTGATCTTCCCCGAGGACGGCTTCTACTAGTTTTTTCCGTTCGTCTGCAAAGAATTCGCGCTAGTATATTGCAGCTGTGACTTATTAAACTGATAGTTCGGTAATTTTCACATCTGTCAACACCTGCTTTCTTTGGGATTGGAACTATTATATTCTTCTTGAAGTCTGAGGGAATTTCGCCTGTTTCATACATCTTGCTCACCAGATGGTAGACTTTTGTCAGGACTGGCTCTCCCAAGTCTGTCAGTAATTCTAATGGAATGTTGTCTACTCCCGGGGCCTTGTTTCGACTTAGGTCTTTCAGTGTTCTGTCAAACTCTTCACGCAGTATCTTCCATTTCATCTTCATCTAACTCCTCTTCCATTTCCATAATATTGTCCTCAAGAAAATCGCCCCGGTATAGACTCTCTATATACTCCTTCCACCTTTCTGCTTTCTCTTCTTTGCTTAGAACTGGGTTACCATCTGAGCTCTTGATATTCATGCAAGTGGTTCTGTTTTCTCCAAAGGTCTCTTTAATTTTCTTGTAGGCAGTATCTATCTTATCCCTCATGAGATAAGCCTCTATATCCTTACATTTGTCCTCTAGCCATCCCTGCTTACCCATTTTGCACTTCCTGTCGATCTCATTTTTGAGACGTTTGTATTCCTTTTTGCCTGCTTCACTTGCTGCATTTTTGTATTTTCTCCTTTCATCAATTAAATTCAGTATCTCTTCCACTACCCAAGGATTTCTACTAGCCCTCGTCTTTTTACCTACTTTATCCTTTGCTGCCTTCTCTATTTCATTCGTCAAAGCTACCCATTCTTCTTCTACTGTATTTCTTTCCCCCACTCCTGTCAATTGTATCCTAATGCTTTTCCGGAAACTCTGTACAACCTATGGTTCTTTCAGTTTATCCAGGTCCCATCTCCTTAAATTCCCACCTTTTTGCAGTTTCTTCAATTTTAATCTACAGTTCATAACCAATAGATTGTGGTCAGAGTTCACATCTGCCCCTGGAAATGTCTTAAAATTTAATATCGGGTTCCTAAATCTCTGTCTTACCATTATATAATCTATCTGAAACCTTTTAGTATCCCCTGGGTTCTTCCATGTATACAACCTTCTTTCATGATTCTTGAACCAAGTGTTGGCTATGATTAAGTTATGCTCTGTGCAAAATTCTACAAGGCGGCTTCCTCTTTCATTCCTTCCCCTCAATCCATATTCACCTACTATGTTTCCTTCTCTCCCTTTTCCTACTGACAAATTCCAGTCACCCATGACTATTAAATTTTCGTCTCCCTTCACTACCTGAATAATTTCTTTTATCTCGTCATACATTTCATCTATTTCTTCATCATCTGCAGAGCTAGTTGGCATATAAACTTGTACTACTGTAGTAGGCATGGGCTTTGTGTCTATCTTGGCCACAATAATGCGTTCACTATACTGTTTGTAGTAGCTAACCCGCACTCCTATTTTTTTATTCATTATTAAACCTACTCCTGCATTACCCCTATTTGATTTTGTATTTATAACCCTGTATTCACCTGACCAAAAGTCTTGTTCCTCCTGCCACCGAACTTCACGAATTCCCACTATATCTAACTTTAACCTATCCATTTTTAAATTTTCTAACTTACCTGCCCGTTTAAGGGATCTGACATTCCACGCTCCGATCCGTAGAATGCCAGTTTTCTTACCCCTGATAATGATGTCCTCTTCAGTAGTCCCGCCCGGAGATCCGAGTGGGGGACTGTTTTACCTCCGGAATATTTTACCTAAGAGGACGCCATCATCATTTAACCATACAGTAAACATGCATACCACTAAATACTATAGTCATTCACATTATGTAATTGAAAACCTGGAAGTATGGAATTAGTGTATTAACAGGTTCAGCAATAAATAGAAACTTGAAGTGAGATGGTGCATCGTACTGGACTCTCATTCGGAAAGATGTCGGATTAAATCCACGATGGTCCTGCACAGGATTTCTGTAGTTTCACTAAATCCTTTGAATAGGACACGGCCAATTTCCATCCCGATTCTTCAAAAATCTGAGCTTCTGCTCCGTCTCTAACAAGCTAGTTTTCCAAAGGACTCTAAACCAATAGAGATGGACATACGTTTTCGTGACTATAATGCCTTATATTTACTCCACTGACAATATTTCTGCTTTTTTTCTGTGTCATTCAGTGCATATGATAATACTTTTCATTTTAACAACATCACGGACTCACACGATGACGCTTACCTGTTAACAGCTAATCGGTTTCGACCACCACTGGTCACTGACGTTTTATTCGCAGTACCTTGTACGATCTAGAAGGCATGAATAATCACAACAAATTGCCTGAGTGTGACCATGTATCACTCGACTGACTGATAGATTTTAACACAGCATGGCTTGCAAAATTCGTAAGATATAATGGCGTCCCGCTTAGCGGAGGAAGGTGTGCAATGGTGATATATTTCTTTCTATTCTTGCAATTGAACGTCTTAGGAACTAAGAAAAAGAAATCAGTCGGTAATAAATTAGAACTACAAACTACTGGTGTTAAACTCTTAACTAAAATATACAGTGAGCTTACTAATCGTGGTAAGGGTAGCACGTGACTTCTCTTGTGCTGGTTCAACCTACTGCTCATCAAATGAATTTACTGTGTTTGTGAAGATCTCAAGGGTATTGCTAGTAAACTCACAAGTAACATACCACTAAATACTGTAGTTATCATCTTCTACTTCTTTCTGATACGGAATTAATGTTTTTTAAAAGCTTGTACTCTAGTCCCTGGCACTCAGAATATTTTTAATCCGTAGCAGCCATGCTGTTCAGGAAATGTCGTTTTCTCCTCACACTGCTCTCTCAGTAAACGTTCTGCGATACAAATATCGCTAAGTAAGTTTCCACTGGGCCACTTGAAGCAGAAGCTGCTGGAACTTATTTGCTAGGGTCGACATTAGTCTACTACTCTATCATTAAAACTAATCCGTTAATTTGTAAGGTGAACTCAACGAGGCATGTTCCTTGTAGACAGCTGAGTTTGGAACAGTATGCTGCTCGCTTACATTTAGCCATTGCTTAAACATAGAACACACCTGCTCCCTTTCTGTGTAGCGGCACCACCGTTTAGGATAGGGAAAGTTAGATTTGTGCGATATTCGGAGCAGGAGTTACAGCCAGGTGCAGGCAGGACTGCAGTAAGTTACGCATACCAGCAGTTGCGAAGGCAAATAGAGGCCACAGGAGCGTAGAACTGCCAGAGAGGGCGCACACAGCAGTTTCCCTGGCGCAAGTTGCAGGCAGAAGATGGCCACTGGTCAACCTAAGTGTTATGAATACGTGACGCGAAGTGGAATGCTTGACAAAACAGAGGAGCACAGCCGAGTATAAATAGGTGCCGTTTTCCAAAGAGACTCATTCAAGTGTGACAGCTCTCGTGGACGGCGTGGCGTGTTACACCACTGGGCTACAAACAGCAACAGATGAAGCGACAGCATCCCAGTCCATGGCGGGTCATTGGTTCGACCCTCTGAGGCCGACGCGTGGTCTGCAGCCAGCCAGCGACAGGCTACTCTTCGGCTTGCTACTGCGGGCAGTCGTCTTGGCTCCCGACACATGTCGAAGACTTCCAAGGCTAGGGCCGCAGATTCGGACGGTGGATTGAGAGCGGTCGTTGCCGCTGCGTTCTCAGCTTCGCCAGGGAGGAAGAAGCAGCAGCCGGCTTGCCTATAGTAGCGCGGAATCAACAGGGATGGTGGCTGCTGAGTCGGCTGCTGGCGCAGCCATCCTGACATCATCAGGTGCCTCCTCAGCATTGTGGGGCCCTGTGACGCAGACCGAGGTGAACGGAGAACTGTAGCGGAAGCAAATAAATCATTTGGAAAGATCTCACTGAGTTTTAATATGGCACCTCCTGGCACCCATCCACTTCAACTGTATTGTTCCAGTATTTGGAAATCGACATGAGGCTTAATGAAAGTTGTAATATGGACAGAAGGAAATTAGATGACTGTATTTCTACACATACCCAAGTGGACATCAGTTATACATTTACCCCCTCTTCTGTATTTAGCACAAGCACCAACAGGCTTCATACTCAAGTTTCAAAATGTTACTGATTCATCAAAAACTGGCATTTCAGATGTCCATT
This sequence comes from Schistocerca cancellata, assembly GCF_023864275.1. Taxonomy (NCBI): domain Eukaryota; kingdom Metazoa; phylum Arthropoda; class Insecta; order Orthoptera; family Acrididae; genus Schistocerca; species Schistocerca cancellata. The sequence goes on from NC_064626.1 coordinate 958,340,752, forward strand.
AAGTCTCTCAGAAATTCTCAAGAAATCTAGACACGTGACAGAAACTAAAATACAGTTATATAAATTCTCCAACTCTGTGACCATGGTACAGAAACTGTGATATATTTTGAGTAGAAGAAATAGTCTGGGTTGCAAATGACATCAGAAACTTTATTGACAAGTTTAGCTTTTTTCAATCATCTTTAGAATTTGTTTGGAATTGCAGGTAATGCATTAGTCACAAGTAGCAAAAACTTCCGGTGTGCACTTTCGGCAAGGCCTGTAACTATGCTAAGAAAGGGCCGCAATTGTAATCCCCATATCTTAGAAAAACTGCAAGCCTTCGCTAAAGGTGCACACCAAAAGATTAATTATCCGCAGTTCCTAAACAAATTCTGGAAACACCTGAGAAAGGTGCTACGACTCCATAAAGCTTCTGTTGTAATTTCAACCTACAGTGTTTTTCCGTACTGCAAAGACTAAAAAGAAGGGGTTTAGTTTCAGCCTTGTACAAATACGATGGAAAATAAAAAACATCTGTACATTTCATGTTCCGAAGTAATGTTATGAATTTGGCTGTGAATTATATTTGACGTATTCCTGTTACAGGTCTGTCTGTCTAGACCAAAGTAGGGTAATCTAGATCAAGACTGTGTAGTCCTAAAGCATCGAATGCACACTGACTAGATCAGCGCCGCGAAATGGCATCAAGAAGACGCAATGGGAAGAGCGGGCAGCGCCACACCTCCAGGAAGACCAGAGTTCAGTGCCCCCTGTCAACGCTGATTTAATCAACCATCTATCGGTGGTCGGCCCAGTTTGGTCACTGACTTCGACAGCATCAGTACTGAGTAATAGGAAGACATGCCCACCCGGTTGGCTGTGCGGTCTAACGCACGGCTGTCTAGACAGGAAGGAGCGCCTGGTCCTCGGCACGAATCCGCCCGGCGGATCTATGTCGAGGTCCGGTGAACCATGGCTGATTTTTGGCGGTTTTCCATCTGCCTCGGCGAATGCGGGCTGGTTCCCCTTATTCCGCCTCAGTTACATTATGTCGGCGATTGCTGCGTAAACAAGTTCTCCACGTATGCGTACACCACCATTACTGTACCACGCAAACATAGCGGTTACACTCGTCTGGTGTGAGGCGTTCCCCTCGGGGGTCCACCGGAGGCCGAGTCGCACAATATCCCTGGGTTCGGTGTGGGGCGGCGGAGGGGTGAAGTGGACTGCGGTAGTCGTCGTGGGGTTGTGGACCACTTTGACTGCAGCGGGGACAGAGCCTCTCCGTCGTTTCTAGGTCCCCGGTTAACATACAAATACAATACGAAGACATTACCTAGCCTGCGTTCTGCGAGCAGTAATATGCACTAAGGTACCTGGAAGTAGGAGGCACTGGCAGCCACCTCATAAAGAGAAGTTTTGTTTACATTCTTTTTAGAAATAACATGTCCTATTAATTTGAAATTGTTTTGTACAGATGATTTTGGATTCCTGCTACCGGCCACCACAACTTCTCTTCTTTCTTGTTTGTGTTGGTGCTGACTCCCCCAGTGGCCGACACAACAAAAAAGCTGTATATTACCAAAATAGCTGTATATTACCCGATGTGAACGATAAAATCTCACCTATATGGACCACAGTGTCCAAGCAGGTGTGACATTCTTCAGCCCCACTTTTACAACACTTCATGCATTAGAAATCTGAAATCTATCTCTAGTGAATTAATCTTTGTGGTGTGATAACAGAATCCACTTAGCACACAGATTCCGTTTTGGTGAAATTTACATGAGAAAATAAAAGAATGGCTTATCTGAGAAGGTGATTATTACCAATCATAGACATCGATCAGAAGACAGAGGCCCAAAGAATTTATACAGCGGTTTCTAATAAATAGTAGTAGCTAAATTCTGTCTTGAAAGCAAAGGTAGTTTCGAACAAAAAACTGCTGTATTAAACGGTTTTGTTCAGTTTCACCTATAAGGGGCAGTCAATGAAAACCAAACACCCGCCACAACGGAATCATGGAATGGTTCCATCCAAAAGCAGTCAGTACACGCATTAACACTTTAGTCCCACTGGGAGAAGACATAATCGATTCCTGTTTCGTGGAACGTGATCGATCGCCGAAGGATCCACAACCAAACCTTCGCTTCACTTCCTCGTCCAACTGAAGCCGACGTCACGCATGTCTTTATTCAGGTCGCCAACGACGTGATATTCATGCGGTGTACGATGCGGGCTGCAGTGTTTCGAAACCAAATCCGACTGACGTTATCGTTGAACAGGATGATTCCGTCCGGCAGCATTCCTGAGCGTTTTGACACCATAGTGCGTAGCAGTTCCTGCAAGTTATATTTCTAGCCTTGCGCAATAAAGTCAGTTGCACACTACAGGAACTCGACGAGCGCAGTGCCCCTGCAGTCGAATTACATGATAATGCCCCACCCCCCACTGCCAATCGGACGAAGGCTACCTTCAGTGATTCGGTTGCGAAACACTGAAACATCCTCCGTATGCCTAGATCCTTCACCTTATGATTTTCACATCGTTGGTGACCTGAAGAAAGGCATGCGTGGACATCGATCTCGATCGAAGGAAGATATGAAGAGAGGGTGCGGTTGTAGGTCCTTCAGCAGCCGAATGCGTTCTACGAAACGGGAATTAGTCGTCACCTCTCCAATAGGGATAATTGCGCTAACGCACGTAGTGATTACTTTTCAATAGAACGATTCAATGGTCCTGGTGTGACGTTTGTTCAGCTTTCATTTGACTGCCCTTCATACTTGATTTTACCTCAACCACCAACCGCATTGAATGAATTACCTTTTCTTATATTTTACGACGTCTATATGCTTTTCACAACACCCCTTCTCAAGCTTCTCTCTCCTTGATTCATGATTTTAAGCTTTTCTGCATTAAATTCATTATAATAATTGATCTTCAGTGCAGAATGCCTCATTATGTGTTTCGCTTGGATGTTTTTCTTAAGTTCTAATTATGAACTCTCGAATTGGCAAAATACACTGAGCTAAAATATTATGACCACCTACTTAAGAGGCTGTTTCTCAGTCTTTAGAACGAAGTATATCAGTGGTTCTGCGTATCATGGATTCGACAGTTTAGTGCTAGGTTTGAGGAGGTATGTGCCATTAGATGTCTACGCACAGGTCACGTGTTAGCGTAAATAACGGACCGCCAATTTTCGTACGCGGTGATGGCACCCGATTGCGACCCAGACGGTTCCACGGGATTTAAATTAGGCGAATTTTGTCACTGAGACTTCAAAGTGAGTCCATTATAGCGCTAATCAAACCACCGTAGCACTTTTGTGACTCCGATGCATCGACAGGTATCATGCTGAAAATTGACGTCGCCATCGGAAAAATCGTCAAGCATGCAAGTGACGCAGGTGCTTCGTAAGTGTCATTTGTCTTTGACTACTAATAAGCACAAGAGAAGGCCTACCGTAACATAATACGACTCACTTTAGCCTGAGTTCGTGGCTCGCTACGTGTTTCGAGCCGACGTTCACCTCAATGACGACGTCTGTGGAGATGACCATCGACCTAGTGCAGCAAAAATTAGGTTCACCCGAAGAGGTGACCCATTTCCGTTGATCGACGGTCGAATCCCGATTGTCCCGTGACCACTGCAATCGTAATTGACGATGTCGTCGTGTCAACATGTGTACATGTAGGGGCGGTCTGCTACGGAGCTCCATGTGCAGCAAGGTACGATGATCGCTGTGCGCCAAAACACTTGTGCTAACCTACTTTACACAGCATACAAGCATCCGAACTCCATGTTCTGTGGAGAGTCGTGACTTCCAACAATTTTTAACCTAGTGGTAGTTTCACTGTCCTTTTACCTCTTTCCGTAGACACTCATGAAGTAGCACGTTAACATTCGACCAGTTTCGCCGTTTTCAAGTTACTCGTTCACAGGCTCTGCGTAATAATAATCTGCCCTTTGTTACACTTGCTTATCTCAATGGATTTCGCCATTTGCAGCCCATATCTTAGTTAGCGTGATAACCCGTACGTATTTGCTTTGCTTACATACTTTTGTTATCACGTCACGCGCAGGCAACGCCACCAGGTAGCATCCAGCATCGCGATGGACAGTCATCTTATGAAACTTCCTGGCAGATTAAAACTGTGTGCCGGACCGAGACTCTAACTCGGGACCTTTGCCTTTCGCGGGCTTCTGTAAAGCCTGGAAGGCAGGAGACGAGGTACTGGCAGAAGTAAAGCAGCGAGGACGGGGCGTGAGTCGTGCTTGGATAGCTCAGTTGGTAAAGCAATTGCCCGCGAAAGGTAAAGGTCCGGATTTCGAGTCTCGGTCCGGCACACAGTTTTAATCTGCCAGGAAGTTTTATATCGGCGCACACTCCGCTGCAGAGTGAAAATCTCATTCTGGTGACATCCCCCACGCTGTAGCTAAGCCATGTCTCTGCAATATCCTTTCTTTCAGGAGTGCTAGTTTGCAAGGTTTCCAGGGCAGCTTCTGTAAGTTTGGAAGGTAGGAGACGAGATACTGGCAGAAGTAAAGCTGTGAGGACGGGGCGTTAGTCGTGCTTGGATAGCTCAGTTGGTAGAGCAATTGCCCGCTAAAGGCAAAGGTCCGGATTAGGAGTCTCGGTCCGGCACAGAGTTTTAATCTGCCAGGAAGTTTCATATCGGCGCACACTCCGCTGCAGAGTGAAAATCTCATTCTAGTGATCTTATGTTTTAGCTTATCAGTGTATTTTAACAATATGATGCTACAGTTCCGCTTGTACTGTTTCTCACCTTCTTCTACACAACTGACCATCCAAAATTCAACACCAAGAAGGACAGCAGATATCGCAGCCACACTGATTGGGGAGATGACACGTTGTATATAGTTCACACGATTGAAAATACAATCCCATGTGAAGTGAGGAAGATGATAAAATCAGAACTATGTGTTTCCGCCTTTGCTAACTACACCACTCCTACATGTCTCGGCGTTGAATCAGAGAGGCTCTGGACGTGTTGTTGGGGTATAGAAGTCCATTCTGGTCCAATATATTTCCAAAGTTGATCTAGTGCAGCAGCGGCTGGTGTAACCCGGTTGGTGCAGCCGGCTTGTCCACCACGCTTCGCCAACACCCGACTCCATGCAGGACCCATGGGAAATCAATATTTAATTGAAAAGTAAATCATCCACGAGACGTTTTCGATAGGCAAGAGGTTGGTAGAACAGGGAGGTCAAGGCAACAAAGCAATCTGTTGGACGGCGGAGTAGCACTGAATATTGCGAGCCACGGTCGCGCGTTATGCACTTGCAATGTGGCGATCGGCAAGCAGCCCTGTGTCATGCTAGATTATCTCAATAAACTTTCTCCATTGGCAGGCAGTACCTGGTATATTCCCTAGGGTGATTCCCTGCTCGTGTCTGCTCGGCTTACATACATTTGTTACCGCGTCACGCGCCCTCAACGTCACCAGGTGGCCCGCAACGGCATAACGAGCAGTGGTCTAATGTTTTGACTTATCAGTGGGAGGACAACAGGCTCCATCACTTAAGAGATGTAAAGCTGGTTGGGTAGTGTATCAGCAACGCGTAGTGGTAGAGGGCGAGAGTGGGATCCAATACCGAATGGTTCAAATGGCTCTGAGCTCTATGGGACTTAACTTCTGAGGTCATCAGTCCCCTAGAACTTAGAACTACTTAAACCTAACTAACCTAAGGACATTACATACATCCATGTCCGAGGCAGGATTAGAACCAGCGACCGCAGCGGTCGCACGGTTGGAGACTGAGGCGCCTAGAACCGCTCGGCCACCCCGGCCGGCGATCCAATACCGCCGCAAGCCATAATACCGGATACAGGACCAGTATGGCGATGGGTAACGCAACAGTTCAACAGTGTCTCAGAACGCCGTCTGCAGACTCTAATCCGACGTCGTGGTGGTGCAAGCAGAATCGGGATTAAACGGTAGAACAATTTCGTTACATTCGGTTATCCATCTCCGTCGTTTATCGCATCATTAGCGGTGCAAACATCAGTGACGTTGGCTCAGTGGTAAATTCAGTAATGGACGCCTTGCGGACAGTCTACTCTGCTGCGAGGCCAACGAGGTGTACAGACCCCCCCTCAACGAGCTTAAGACGTCACGGTAGCTGGCTTGTGACGTCACACGTGGCGAACACTCGGCTCCTTGCAGGGCCCACGGAAAATAAGTAATTTTGCCGTGTGCTATAGAGAACTTGCTAACTTTAACTCGCAATCAAGAATTACTAAACTCGTCTTAAATAGTCACTCGCTACCTGCCGGAGGCAGTTGCTAGCACTCGTGAAGACCTACACGTACGAGCTTCGGCCTGTTTTTGCTTCGCCTCTGCTGCAAATATGGTCGAATGATACGCACGGACACCTACTGTTGTAAAAAAGAAAGAATTTGGTGCAGTACGGTTTGTGATGTGTAAGAGCGATCCATCGCTGCCATGGGCACAATATGCCGGTCATCAAGTGTAGTGGTGCTTCGAGGTGGGTGCAATCGGTCCCATCGGTCCGTCGTTCTCTCTTTCATCCAGCGATTACAGATCCGCATCACAGCTGCTCGGTTCCGTCTGACAAGATTTATCTGAAGGATTATCCGCTATCCCTATGGGAAACTCCTAAACGTGCTTGCTGTCTTCTACGTGGCATATTGAAGCTACTTTGCAGAAGGACCACAAGAAAGAACAATTCTAGTACGTGCGCATGGCCGTCCGTTCCACTTTATATAGCGCATGCAGGTGGTGATACAACAGGTGGTTTTACAACGCGCCCGTGATGTGCGCTTGCGACTGAAGTGCTAATCATGCGCATGTCTCGTCGTTGCAAACACACGCTACAAATCTTATTTTATTCGGATGCTTCCTTCAAGGTGTAGCTTGGATGGTCTACAGTTTATCCTCTTTGGAAGCCGATACAGACTATTGCATTGAATAATACTTTCATGCCTCACCAATCGTAATACAAGGTTGAGATGGGAATTTCAAAATTTAATTTAATATATTTCAGATTTTTTCCTTTCGGAACTGATATATATAGAAACTCATAACATTATTTTGGTGTTATTAATAGTTTCAACATAATTTTATAACTATGTTTACGGCCATGACATCTATTTAAGCGAAAACTTTTACCAGTTTCAACAGCCATTTCCTGTACGAAACATCATAGTCTCAATTTAAAAAAGAACTTTTGTTAAATGAAAATATCTTCTATCATGTACTCTCAATGCCGAATCGCCATTAAACAGGAATTACTAATGGTATATCTTATTTATTCAGTTATATTGTCCAGAGGAAGATCTCACGTTTGTGATGTAAGTGCTACATAGGTAAACACCCACCCTGCAGCTTCTTCATGCGCTCCTGACTCACTGTGATAGCACATCTTAACACAGACACATATGCAGGTTCCAGAGCTGCTGATGGCACTGCTGTGTGGACTTCTGGCTGTCTGCCAGTCCCCGTTGGAGACGGCGTCACAACACAACGGCTTATCGGAGTCCTATACTAGTCACCTGGCCGTGCACCCCAGCCCGCCTTAGAGCGTAGTGACAGATTCGTGTATTTCACTGATCCGGAGCTTGTAGGAGACAGAAATCCTCCTTAACTGCTGCGACAGACTGCCAGATCTTGCTTCTGGTTACCAGATACCCTGGACAGTGGTTGCTTCTTCTTACTTATCGTCACTCGCAATTCTTTCCTTCCAACGAATCACTGCGCAGATGCTTATTGGTACGAAGAAGTTCACTGTACGGGTGGAAGTCGGTCTTTATCACAAATAAATATAAAGTCTTTACTTCACTTGGTTGTAAGCATGTTTATCTTAACAACTTAGACAGTGATGAAACGGTAATTTCCTTAGATTTATGTATTAATTACGCCCTTAATCACAAATCACTTTTTCCATATTAAATTCACACTCAGCGTCTAGTGGATACATCTTCAGGAGATTTTTCTCCCACAGCATCTACATTTATTTATGCACACTGTATCATTGTAGCATTGTACCAGTGCAGCTACTTAAACTAGCTCCACAAACGCAGGAAATGTTGTCACGTAACGTTATAACATCACAGCGCTTACATGAACGAAACAGCACAATGTAAACTCAATGTAACTGTATATAATTTGGTAACTGAAGACGGAAAGTATACGTACATTCGCCTAAGAATATTAGCCTGATTCCTCCTTACTTTAATGCTCAGCTCACCTTGATATTCCATGTTGGTTGTTCTTCCGATCAGGAATGAAATTAATGTAACGTCCACTCATAGGATTTCAATAACTCAATGTTTTCAGTAAGATTTCTTTTCAATCAACATTGTTATTTTCACTCATTCTGATTAGTGAGATGGTGAACGCATATAAATACTATATGGAGCGCGCCTCTTGATAACGCGTGTTTGAATGCAAACTATTTGTAGACAAAGACTCTCCATAATGTCAACAAATCATTAAAAAAACTGACAGATTTCCAACGAGACGAACATGTTTGATCCAGTGTCAACAATTTATTAGACACAATCACTTTTATCTGTTAGCAAGTGACTTTCTTCGACAACAATGCACATCTTCAGATCCCACAACTAGCATTCTGTAATTGTGTGTTAGTTTATATGTCACAACTCATGCTTTGTAGGTACACAAATCAGAACGCTGCTTGCAGGTGTCTAGGGGCTGCCGAAACCGATTAGCTGTTAATAGGGTGAAATGGTTGTGTGCGACAGTAAAATTGTCAAACTGAAGTGTTTCCACACGCACTGAAAGATACGAAACAACATCAGAAGTATAAACAAAGTTGTACATATTGGGAAATTTTAGATGTTGAGACTTATGATCGTTTCTGTTATTTTCTTCTGCGCAAAAACACAAGACTCAGTACAGATCCTTGATATCAGAGGATGTACTGAATGTAAATAAAAAAAAAATGCAGGAAATGAAACAAGCCGAAGAGAACATAGACGAATAAAGTTTGAGTTTCAAGAGAGGTGTAAATGACAAAGCAAGAATACAAACAATAAAACTGTAAGACTGTGAAGATTCTATGACTACAGAAAAATTCAAGAGGTCATTGACGAAAATAGATGCGGCTATTAAAATACTACGAGTCAAGACGGGAAGCCAGTACCAATCAAAGAAGGGCAGGCTGAAAGGTGGAAGGCAGACGGAAGCTGTGACATCAGTATGAAAATGGAAGAGACCATCGTTGATACCATATTCTGAGATAGAGTTAGCAAAAAACTTCAAGAGCTCAGAGACAGTTAGCTATTTGCGTAGATGACATTCATTCAGAATATTTTTTTTTTATCCAAGGAAGAATTACATTCATAAAACTATTCTATCTGAGATGAAAGATGTATCAGACACAAGAAATTGAAAATCGAGAATATAACAGCTCGAAAAAAGGCAGGAACTGACAGGTAGGGTTATTACCTAACCATCATTTAATATGTCGTGGGTGAAAACTGCTAATACTCATTTTATTAATGGAATCATTTTTTGTGTTAGGTTGCATTTTTCTGGAACACTATACAAATAAAATGCCGGCGGTTTGACAGACTATGCAGTGGTTCTTTTTTGGGCGATTAACTGAAGGGCAGAAGGCTGACAGAAAATAACATCGGGGAAGATCAGTCACGGTTTTGCAGAAATTAGGAATGCTCGAGGCAATACAGGGTGCACTGACGAGAGCCAAACTTTCATTTATAGCATTCGCAGGTTTAGAAGAACCCTTCGACAGTGTTGAATGGAATGCACACTTCGAAATTCTCTATATAGTTTATAGTGGAGCGAGCAAAATGTTATTTCTAACTTATACAGAAAACGAACTGCCGATATTAGAGACGAAAGACGTGATTGATACATAGTAATTATGGAAAGAATAAATCTGTGTTTAGCCTATCACCCTTGTTATTCATGCTGTACACTGAACAAGCGGTAAAGGAAACCAAAGAGAAATTAGGAAAGGGGAGAAATAAAGTCTAATCTTTTTAAAACTTGGTTGGTTAGTTCAAATTAATCTATAGTAGCTTGGAATGGGGTTGCAAAGTAAACAGCGACAAGAGTAAACAAGGGTAATGTACTGTAATTGATTGAAAAAGGCTCTGTGGGGACAGTTCTGGTATTTGGACAACAAAATGGCTGCCAATAGCCAAAGTAGAAACGATATGTAACTCGTACTGACAGTAGAGTGATATCGTTTCTACTTCGGCCACTGCCGATTATTATTTAGAACGGACAGAGAGGTTCAGTAAAGAAGTGTGCTCACATAATGCTTTTGAATATAGTCATGGACAACAGCATAACGAAAGATCGCCAAGGATCGATATCAGACGATACGAAAATCGTAGCATTTTCCGATGATGTGATGAGTAGGAAAGAAGATGAGCAGAAATTGGAAACAAATAAATACCTGGCAAACAGTAAATAGAGAAGTAAGCATCGAAATAAGCGTAGTAAAAAGTGAAATAATTAAAATTAGGAGGAAAAATGAAAAAATGAAGGATGTAAGTTGTAATGGAAAAGCTTTAAAGGACATAGTTGATTTCAAGTACCTGGGAATTCAATTAACAAGGAAAGGCAATATTAATGATGAAATTTCAGAGAGAATAGAAAGTAGTTCGAAATTTTATTATTGTGTATCGGATATAACTAGAAATTTGAAAATACCTGTCAAAGCAACTCACATAATCTGCCAGGTTTGACTATGGATAAGTATGTTGGACTTGGACAAAGAAAAATCTCTGTAGAGTACAAGCAACTGACAAGCGCTTTCTACGAGAGATACTGGGTAATACGAGACAGGTCAGGATAAGGAATGACACATTACGAAACAGGCCTGCAGATTGAGCCCTGAAAGAAACTATGGAATGACGTAGGCTTAAATGGTTTGGCCACATTAAAAGAATGGAACAAGAAGAGCCCCAGAATGGACAGAATCAGGACGAAGACTCTTTGGAAGACCACCAATAAGATGGAGAGACCAGGTGAAGGATGACTTGAACCGCAGAGGACTGTAGAGGAAGGAGGTCCTGAATGACAGACTCTGGGTGAAAAGAGAAGCGTGTAAGAGGGTCTGTGAACAGCTAGCATAAACATAAACGTTTCAGGAAGAAGAATGATAAGTAGACATACAACCGCTTCTTTAACATATTACACAAATTTCAATGTTTGATAGTCTTCTCTGAAGGTAATAGTCATGAGTGTAGCCCCTTACATCATCAAGGGTGGGCTACTTAACAAATGAAGTACCGAATCGAAACATGCATGAAAAAAATCTATGTTACTATTGGACCGAAAGACGATGTCGATTGATAGGATGCAGTCTGAGGAACCAAAACATAATCAATTTGGCGATGGAGGGAGGTGTGGCGGTAATATACACTCCTGGAAATTGAAATAAGAACACCGTGAATTCATTGTCCCAGGAAGGGGAAACTTCATTGACACATTCCTGGGGTCAGATACATCACATGATCACACTGACAGAACCACAGGCACATAGACACAGGCAACAGAGCATGCACAATGTCGGCACTAGTACAGTGTATATCCACCTTTCGCAGCAATGCAGGCTGCTATTCTCCCATGGAGACGATCGTAGAGATGCTGGATGTAGTCCTGTGGAACGGCTTGCCATGCCATTTCCACCTGGCGCCTCAGTTGGACCTGCGTTTGTGCTGGACGTGCAGACCGCGTGAGACGACGGTTCATCCAGTCCCAAACATGCTCAATGGGGGACAGATCCGGAGATCTTACTGGCCAGGGTAGTTGACTTACACTTTCTAGAGCACGTTGGGTGACACGGGATACATGCGGACGTGCATTGTCCTCTTGGAACAGCAAGTTCCCTTCCCGGTCTAGGAATGGTAGAACGATGGGTTCGATGACAGTTTGGATGTACCGTGCACTATTCAGTGTCCCCTCGACGATCACCAGTGGTGTACGGCCAGTGTAGGAGATCGCTCCCCACGCCATGATGCCAGGTGTTGGCCCTGTGTGCCTCGGTCGTATGCAGTCCTGATTGTGGCGCTCACCTGCACGGCGCCAAACACGCATACGACCATCATTGGCACCAAGGCAGAAGCGACTCTCATCGCTGAAGACGACACGTCTCCATTCGTCCCTCCATTCACGCCTGTCGCGACACCACTGGAGGCGGGCTGCACGATGTTGGGGCGTGAGCGGAAGACGGCCTAACGGTGTGCGGGACCGTAGCCCAGCTTCATGGAGACGGTTGCGAATGGTCCTCGCCGATACCCCAGGAGCAACAGTGTCCCTAATTTGCTGGGAAGTGGCGGTGCGGTCCCCTACGGCACTGCGTGGGATCCTACGGTCTTGGCGTGCATCCGTGCGTCGCTGCGGTCCGGTCCCAGGTCGACGGGCACGTGCACCTTCCGCCGACCACTGGCGACGACATCGGTGTACTGTGGAGACCTCACGCCCCACGTGTTGAGCAATTCGGCGGTACGTCCACCCGGCCCCCCGCACGCCCACTATACGCCCTCGCTCAAAGTCCGTCAACTGCACATACGGTTCACGTCCACGCTGTTGCGGCATGCTACCAGTGTTAAAGAGTGCGATGGAGCTCCGTATGCCACGGCAAACTGGGTGACACTGACGGCGGCGGTGCACAAATGCTGCGCAGCTAGCGCCATTCGACGGCCAACACCGCGGTTCCTGGTGTGTCCGCTGTGCCGTGCGTGTGATCATTGCTTGTACAGCCCTCTCGCAGTGTCCGGAGTAAGTATGGTGGGTCTGACACACCGGTGTCAATGTGTTCTTTTTTCAATTTCCAGGAGTGTATATTGAGGAAGACCGTAAAATGACTACAGATCAATGTGTGCGTAGGTAGCAGTAGTTAGGAAGCGATGCAAATGCTTTCGCAGGGCAGGCTACCATGAAGAGCTGCGTCACATCAGTCTTAGGAGTGGTCAACAAGAAACTCCCTACGAAACATGTACTGTGCCTGTAAGTTCCCTGTTGATGCGACTGTCATTTCAGATGCGCGATAATTAATTGCCTCTACTTTAACACATTGAGGAATAATAGTGTTACTGGTTACAACTTGAAACCAATGTTAATAAAACTAACTCACGAATGTAAGATTTTTGTGTCTGCATCACTGTACTCTGTAGCAAGAATGTTCGACCTTTGCGTTATGCAAGGATATCCCTCTAAAATATTGTGAAAATCAGAATTACAAGTATTTTCTATTAAGTCTCATTTACACCTTCCCATATATTCTTCTTCTTCTATGGCATTTGACGCTACGGCTTCTCAAAGTCCTTTGGTCGCCACACAATCTCTTCCTTACATGTCTGTTCTCTGCTTTTCTCGGAAACAGCGCCGCATTCAAAGCATTTATTACAGGCCTCCAGGTCATGTAGTTTTCTCTTAGCCTCCGAATTGGACATTATCATGTATTTTGTCTTGTTTCAGTTCACAGTAACACTAATTTTCTAGGATCTCTTCTCTGGTAAGTTCAGGAAACAAATCATCCCACATTCTTGCTCCTGATCGACCCTTCCTTCTGGTGGAAACCAACACTCTTTTCATTGTTATTTTGGGCATCGTAACAGATGAAATCTACCAATACGCCCTCCGCAGATTTCCCCGAGAGTTAATAAGTTTTAGAAATAACTTTTCCCTGTATAAGATGTTGTATCTCATGGTTTCTCCTACTCTCCAACCCTCTGCTTGTCTCATTGACTCATAAATTTTCCGCAAGATTCCTTTTATCAAACGTCCTCAAATTGGTAACACGTGATTCTGTCATCGTCCACACTTCTGACACATACTTAGTAACAAGTCCTACAGGGGAATTGTATGCTCGTAACTTTGAATACCTTGTAATTAGAGAATTCTTTTAAAAAAATGTCGTTGAATCGCGTAATAGGTTCTACCTCCTGTTTGTATTCTAACACATTATATTACTGTCACTGATTAAAAGGAAACTTAGATAACGGGAACAGCGACGCATTTAAATAAATTATTAGGCCTCCAGGTCATGCAGCTTTCTCCTAGTCTCCTAATTGGACATTATCATGTATTTTGTCTTTGTTTGTGTTCACAGTAAGCCTAATCCTTACTCCTTCCACTACCATTAATTAGTCCATTTCTTTAAGGGTACTGCTTTCTCTGGTTATAATTGCAATATCACCTGCATATGCACGTAAATGAATGAATTTAATCAATATTGTGCCGCTTGTGTTTTGTATCAGACTATACAGTGCTAGATGAAACAAGAGACAAGAGACAAACACCATGTTCCACTCCCTCTATAAAATTATATCTCTCGTTCACAATTGATATTCATCTTAAGTCCTTCATTGGACCGAAGAGCCCCAGACGGACTCTCCCCTCCATTAGAGACATACGATTATTTTCAACGCAAATAACCATCTTAGGGATTTATGCAATACAGTCGTTTTAACACCATGGTTTTGCATGCTGTAAGCTATTAACCCTTGTGTTGAATTCAGATTACGTGCAAATATGTACCCTAAACATACCGTTTTTTAATATAAAGTTTGTGGAGATATGATATTGTAACGCTGTCCTAGTAGAATGTCTTAAAGGAACAGAAAAACGAAGTAACAGGTATAGCTTACTTGGCGAACCTTAATAGACGCGAGCATAAGTGCACATCTGATTGGATTCCATGACTGTACTAACTAGCGATAAGACCACAGCAAGTTTACAAAAGCTTGTAGCCAAGTTAAACCGAGTGAGAAAGCTCGGTCTGTTAATATGATATTTTCTAATTAGAAAACCGAAACTGAATGATACTGAGCAATCACGCCATATATAAATTGCGTTTCCTGCTGATGTTAGCCTTCTGGCGTGAATAGCAAGTAACGAAACAGCGGAAGAGTTTTGCTGACTGTAGTTTTGAGAAACGTGTTTACTGATTGTAATAGCGGATCAGTAAGACCTATCTCTGTGGAGGGCAGAAAATCTGTAACATAAATACGTGAGACAGCTCGAGACAGATTCCATACTATACTCCCAATCGTAGACATACTTGAATGTTTAAACTGTGGCAAGGGATCACGAATAAACAACGTAAACTTTAGTTCAAGAGAGTATAATTTCACCCGAAAGATGATCATGGTCACAATAAAGTACAGACTCGCCCATGCATGGGTCACGTAGAACATTAAGTATCCATAAACCAATGATTTAAATTAAAGAATTTCAAAAGCATTAGAAAGCAGTTCACTAGAAGAGGATGAGATGAATTCCACAAAGCAATTCGGATCCCACCAAACGACGGAAGGTAAGATGAAAAATAAGATATACGCAAGCTTAAGCTCGGTAAAAGCTGCAAATACCAAAAACCCAAGCTGTGAAATGTAAGACAGAATATCGGGGAACATATGTAACATGAGATCTCAGATTGATCAACAGAAATTGAGTTCAATTCTACTTAATAACGCGTACTTATACTTAAAGCACAGCTGCTCACAGGGATCCAGTGTGGGCTGTAGTTATTGTGTTGCAGGGAAACTAGGTAGATATCCTGATGCGTTGATACGGAACCAACTTGGAAAAAGAAGTTCCAATTACGGCCACCAGGTGCAATTCTGATATTGTGAATGCAAGACAGACGTATGGAAATGTCCATGTGTAATGTATTAGGAAAGATACATCGGAAGACAGGTCAAACAAGTGGGAAAGGAATAATGCTGATTTTGTTATTAACCATCGATTACACTATATGTTGGAAATTAGCACCATTGACGTCGGTGAATTGCTGCATCCGTAAAATAACGTGATCAATAGTTGCTCACAGCAGTTCCTGTGTAATCTGAGCAACACGTTGTTGTATGTTGGCCTTCAGATCAGCTAGAGACCGACGTGTTACAACTAAACGAGTTCCTTTAGACGTACCCAGAATCAAAAGTCACATGGGCTCATACCAGGAGATCTTGCACAATCATCTGGAGAAAGCACGTTCGTCAAAGACCGCATTAAGCAGATCTTTCAATGGGCGAGTGATATAATATCTTGAATGAAAGCTAGTTTTCACACAGTTTCGCTCTTCCCAAGCGGGGATCACATGTGGTACAAGACGGTCCCGATAACGTGCAGACGTCATGGTACCCCAAACAGGCCCTCTGGTTGTATTCTTTTAAAACAAGAACGGACCAAGAATAAAGGCGTTTGTGAATCCACACCACGAAGACACATACGGTGCTCTCCATGACTCTTCGTGAGCAACACTCGGTTTAACAGTACGACAGATTTGGTGGTTCTGTGTGTTCACTGTACCCCGTGTAGTTTAAAATGGACGTCGTCACCCCACAGAAAGTTGCCAGTGAAATGTGGTTACCCACTTTGGCCTCAGCATAGGTAGCTGTTTGATGAGACAGCCAGGCAATAACAAGTAAATATATATATTTCAAACACCATTTATTAAATAAAGAGTTATACTAACATTTAATTTAAAGGAATAATTTACAAATCACTTATAATGAAACTCTTTAAATCCTGTTTGTACAGCTTTTCCAAAAAATGCAAAACTAAATTTTGAAGAAGAAGCCTTAGGATAGGCGCCATCGGTGACAGTCACAAACGGTTGGGCCCAGTCACCATAAGAAGAGCGCACAAGTAAACGCGCAGACATGGATATAAGGCAGTAGCAATCGAATCAGTACAACAGACTAAAAACCAAAATAACGTTTCAAATAAAAAACAGAGCCCCAACAGACCCTTTTTCGAACAGAAGCTAAAACCCTAAAATCTTAAACCATGACACGGTGGAAAGGTAATATACATTTCAAGAAAAGTTTGGATACACAGCTTCGCTATGCGTACACGGCCACAAAATTTCAACCCCGAAATACTCAATCTCTTTCCGAAACGCTTCCAGGAGGCCTCCGGTTTCATCAGTACAGGTCATAAGAAAGGTATTACAGTTGATTATAAGTGTTGACTTAAGAGCAAATACCTGCTTGACGTTTAACAACTATAAAAATTTCAGGTCTGCAACGGACAGCTCTGCAGTAAATTTTACATTTGTATGGTTAACTGCAATGAAACAGGAAAAATTGCCATGTAGCGGCCCTTCAGCGGCACCTGCCACTTGTGAATTAGACTGCTTAATGAGGTGGGTGTTCATCCCACATGCAGCACAATGCGCTGTAATGACTTCTGGGTGTATTTGAAATTGCACCGTAGCTTTACAGCTTGAGAATTTCAAAAAAATTTCTAGGTAACAAAACGTTTTAATAAATTTCCTCAGTATGAAGCTACATAATATTTAAGGCCAGCATTATCAAGAAATCGAAAACGCTATATTCGGCACATTGGTATAAAAATGTTATTTACTTGGTCTTATTAAGCAAAGTGAAACCGGAAAATAAGGACTAAGAACATTCGTTCAGCACCTTGGCCTCAATACGCTTTCAGCGTTTAGTTAAAAAATACAAAACACACAAAGGATGCAATGCCTATGTCTTGCGTTGCATTCAACTGACAACTTTCACCAGTCACAAATATCAGCGGAATCAATGACATTTAAATTTGTTATGTTTCCTATTGTACAACAGCACAAGCTGCTACTACAGGGTTTACAGAGACTCTTAACTTGAGCCAAACGCCACCAAGCACATAAAAATAGCAGCACCAGATTACACAGACAACTAAGTTGCTCACCAAATTATATGTAGTCTTGACAAATAGTCAGGTGAATTAATACATGCACATTCCCGGTAGAGGCATTTGGCTTCAAAGTGCATGAAATCGAGAGCAAGCCGTTTCACCGACCGGGGCAGCACCAGTAAGCATGCAGGTGACAGGGTATGAGGTACCGGGTGGCCAACCGCCTAAGGTCAAGTCCTG
This sequence comes from Schistocerca cancellata, assembly GCF_023864275.1. NCBI lineage: Eukaryota > Metazoa > Arthropoda > Insecta > Orthoptera > Acrididae > Schistocerca > Schistocerca cancellata. The sequence goes on from NC_064626.1 coordinate 958,358,607, forward strand.
CAGCCACGCTACAACAACTGGTCCCTACTCACCGCATTTGCACTCGGTATTGCTGCTAATTTTTTGATACCTGACCGAGCCGTCAGGCTACGACTGCCCCTTGCAGTCCTGCACCACGTGTGACACTTGCACTCGCTTTCCAGGTCTCCCGCCGTGGTTCTCAGTCAAAGTTTACAACCCCCTTTGGGAAACGAGATCGGGCGGAGGCAGCATGGCTCAACTATACACCAAAGAGGAAATTCAGAACGTTGCTGCAAATCATGAGGTTGCACTCCTTGCACCGTCTGGGTCTTCTAAGGGTACTGGTGAATAATAAACACCAAAACTTTCTGTACTGTTCTTCCTGGGATGGACAGTTCGCGTGACATTGCACGAGCACTAGCACTGCCCTGGGCGCGTGCTGCATGGCCAGCTGTAGCGTCAGCCAATTGTCAATGACTTCCAAGAGCAGAACGCCTTCCCCTTCCAGGTTCCTCACCTAGTTTACCAGTGTTTTACATTTTAATTATGATCTTATTTAAGGACAGGTTCGCATTCAAAATGGTCGAAAATTTTAATGCTTTTATTGCCTTTTTTTGAAAAAAAAACTCGAATTTTACGAAGGTTATACGTGTTTAGACCGCTGGAGCGAAAAGATTTTTAATCCATGAATTACAATGGTTTCTACAGCCCATTATTCGAAGCGGTGTCATGGCCCCCGAGGGACGCTCTCAGCCAGAGACGCCCGGCTCATGTACAAAATTTGTCGTGCAGAGACGCACGTTCACAAAATGATTTATGTTTCAGTAAGCATGCAAACATATTTGCAGGAATGTCTGACGAACAACGTATGCAGGCTGCAGGAGGCAGTTCATCCAGCTCGGCCAGATCGGCTTTTCTTGCCAATAAGGATGAAGGAATTGCTCTCCAGGAACAGCTCAAACTTTTCGAGTTATAGGGAGAGCTGATTTATCGTCTTCGTGTTAAATACCAAGTGTAAATAGCGAAAACGCATTTTTTCGGACAAATTTTGATCAAAACAGGTCACAACACAATTTTGGTCCGGCATATTTGATTGGTCATTTTGAAAATACAGGGTGAGTCACTTAACGTTACCGCTGGATGTATTTCGTAAACCACATCAAATACTCACGAACCGATTCCACAGACCGAACCAGAGGAGAGGGGCTAGTGTAATTGTTTAATACAAACCATACCAAAATGCACGGAAGTATGTTTTTTAACACAAACCTACGTTTCTTTAAATGGAACCCCGTTAGTTTTGTTAGCATATCTGAACATATAAAGAAATACGTAATCAGTGCCGTTTGTTGCATTGTAAAATGTTAATTACATCCGGAGATATTGTAACCTAAAGTTGACGCTTGAGTACCACTCTTCCGCTGTTCGATGGTGTGTATCGGAGAGCACTGCAACATACATCGCGTTTCTACAGAATGATGTGCCAACGTTGCTCGAAAATGTCCCACTGGAAACGCGTCGACGTATGTGGCATCAGCATGATGCTGCACCTGCACATTCCGCAATTGACACTAGGCTGACCCTTGACAGGATGTTCGACGGGCGTTTCATAGGACGTGGAGGACGCATAAATTGGCCAGCCCGTTCTCATGATCTAACACCTCTGGACTTCTTTCTGTGGGGTACGTTAAAGGAGAATGTGTACCGTGATGTGCCTACAACCCCAGAGGATATGAAACAACGTATAGTGGAAGCCTGCGGCGACATTACACCAGATGTACTGCGGCGCGTACGACATTCATTGCGCCAGAGATTGCAATTGTGTGCAGAAAATGGTGGCCACCACATTGAACATCTATTGGCCTGACATGTCGACACACTCCATTCCCCTCCGTTATTGAGAACGGAAACCACGTGTGTACGTGTACCTCATCCCTCATGGTAATGTACATGTGCGTCAGTGAAAAAGACCAATAAAAAGATTCGCATGTGGACGTAATGTGCTGTTCCAGACTCTTCTGTACCTAAGGTCCATCACCGTTCCCTTTGGATCCCTACGTAATGCGGTGCTCTCCGATACACACGATCGAACAGCGGAGGAGTAGTACTCAGGCGTCAACTTTAGGTTACAATATCTCCGGATGTAATTAACATTTTACAATGCAACAAACCGCACTGATTACGTATTTCTTTATATGTTCAGATGTGCTAACAAAACTAACGGGGTTCCATTTAAAGAAACGTAGGTTTATGTTAAAAAACATACTTTCGTGCATTTTAGTATGGTTTGTATTAAACAGTTACACTAGCCCCTCCCCTCACGTTCGATCTGTGGAATCGGTTCGTGAGTGTTTAATGTGGTTTACGAAATACATCCAGCTGTAACGTTAGGTGACTCACCCTGTATAACTTCAGATGTGTGTTCGGTGACATCAAAAGTATATAATGACATGTAGTTTTTGTAAATTGAAAACCACAAATTTTGTAAATTGAAAACCACAAAAGATACGATTGCTAAGGTTACCAAGCGGCCAGACACGGTGGTCTTTCTCAGGACGCTGCCTAGCCAAGACACTAGTGTAAAAAAAGATCCAAGAACTACTGACTACAACCATTGACCAAGTAAAGGACAAGATCAAAATAAACAAAGTCTAACCAAGTAGGAACCCGGTGATTGTTGAGGTTGCCACCGAGGAAGATAAGGAAAAATTATTAAACAACCCCAAGCTGAGCTCTGTGGTCAAGTGTGAACCACCGAGGAAAAGAAACCCTCTGATCATACAATATGATGTTCCCACACCAATGACAAATGAGGAACTTCTTCTTCTTCTTCTGTAGTGGCTACAATGGCAGCTTGTCTCCATTCTGTGCGCCTTTCAACTTTTCTCTTCATTTCCTTATAGGTGTTACATGCCACATCTTACACGATTTGACCCATGTACCTCAGTCGTGGTCTTCCTCTTGGTCTTTTTCCCTCGACATATCGCTCTATGATTGTGTTCAGGAATCCTTTATGTCTTAATAGATGGCCTGTAAATTGCACTCTTAACAATGAAACTCCAGAAGCTTCTCTTCTCACCTGCTCTTTCCAGAGGAACTTCATGAAACAATTAAAGAACAAAACATTGAGCAAATGAATGATGTTGTTGTTGTTGTGGTCTTCAGTCCTGAGACTGGTTTGATGCAGCTCTCCATGCTACTCTATCCTGTGCAAGCTTCTTCATCTCCCAGTACCTACTGCAACCTACATCCTTCTGAATCTGCTTAGTATATTCATCTCTTGGTCTCCCCCAACGATTTTTACCCTCCACGCTGCCCTCCAATACTAAATTGGTGATCCCTTGATGCCTCAGAACATGTCCTACTAACCGATCCCTTCTTCTGGTCAAGTTGTGCCACAAACTTCTCTTCTCCCCAATCCTATTCAATACTTCCTCATTAGTTATGTGATCTACCCATCTAATCTTCAGCATTCTTCTGTAGCACCACATTTCGAAAGCTTCTATTCTCTTCTTGTCCAAACTATATACCGTCCATGTTTCACTTCCATACATGGCTACACTCCATACAAATACTTTCAGAAATGACTTCCTGACACTTAAATCTATACTCGATGTTAACAAATTTCTCTTCTTCAGAAACGCTTTCCTTGCCATTGCCAGTCTACATTTTATGTCCTCTCTACTTCGACCATCATCAGTTATTTTGCTCCCCAAATAGCAAAACTCCTTTACTACTTTAAGTGTCTCATTTCCTAATCTAATTCCCTCAGCATCACCCGACTTAATTCGACTACATTCCATTATCCTCGTTTTGCTTTTGTTGATGTTCATCTTATATCCTCCTTTCAAGACACTGTCCATTCCGTTCAACTGCACTTCCAGGTCCTTTGCTGTCTCTGACAGAATTACAATGTCATCGGCAAACCTCAAGTTTTTTATTTCTTCTCCATGGATCTTAATACCTACTCCGAATTTTTCTTTTGTTTCCTTTACTGCTTGCTCGATATACAGATTGAATAACATCGGGGAGAGGCTACAACCCTTACTCCCTTCCCAACCACTGCTTCCCTTTCATGTCCCTCGACTCTTATAACTGCCATCTGGTTTCTGTACAAACTGTAAATAGCCTTTCGCTCCATGTATTTTACCCCTGCCACCTTTAGAATTTGAAAGAGAGTATTCCAGTCAACATTGTCAAAAGCTTTCTCTAAGTCTACAAATGCTAGAAATGTAGGTTTGCCTTTCCTTAATCTTTCTTCTAAGATAAGTCGTAAGGTCAGTATTGCCTCACGTGTTCCAGTATTTCGACGGAATCCAAACTGATCTTCCCCGAGGTCGGCTTCTACTAGTTTTTCCATTCGTCTGTAAAGAATTCGTGTTAGTATTTTGCAGCTGTGACTTATTATACTGATTGTTCGGTAATTTTCACATCTGTCAACACCTGCTTTCTTTGGGATTGGAATTACTATATTCTTCTTGAAGTCTGAGGGTATTTCGCCTGTTTCATACATCTTGCTCACCAGATGATAGAGTTTTGTCAGGACTGGCTCTCCCAAGGCCGTCAGTAGTTCCAATGGAATGTTGTCTACTCCGGGGGCCTTGTTTCGACTCAGTTCTTTCAGTGCTCTGTCAAACTCTTCACGCAGTATCGTATCTCCCATTTCATCTTCATCTACATCCTCTTCCATTTCCATAATATTGTCCTCAAGTACATCGCCCTTGTATAGACCCTCTATATACTCCTTCCACCTTTCTGCTTTCCCTTCTTTGCTTAGAACTGGGTTTCCATCTGAGCTCTTGATGTTCATAGAAGTGGTTCTCTTATCTCCAAAGGTCTCTTTAATTTTCCTGTAGGCAGTATCTATCTTACCCCTAGTGAAATAAGCCTCTACATCCTTACATTTGTCCTCTAGCCATCCCTGCTTAGCCATTTTGCACTTCCTGTCGATCTCATTTTTGAGACGCTTGTATTCCTTCATTTACTGCATTTTTATATTTTCTCCTTTCATCAATTAAATTCAATATTTCTTCTGTTACCCAAGGATTTCTACTAACCCTCTTCTTTTTACCTACTTGATCCTCTGCTGCCTTCACTACTCCATCCCTCAAAGCTACCCAATCTTCTTCTACTGTATTTCTTTCCCCCATTCCTGTCAATTGTTCCCTTATGCTCTCCCTAAAACTCTGTACAATCTCTGGTTCTTTCAGTTTATCCAGGTCCCATCTCCTTAAATTCCCACCTTTTTGCAGTTTCTTCAGTTTTAATCTACTAGTCATAACCAATAGATTGTGGTCAGAGTCCACATCTGCCCCTGGAAATGTCTTACAATTTAAAACCTGGTTCCTAAATCTCTGTCTTACCATTATATAATCTATCTGATACCTTTTAGTATCTCCCGGGTTCTTCCATCTATACAACCTTCTATCATGATTCTTAAACCAAGTGTTAGCTATAATTAAGTTGTGCTCTGTGTAAAATTCTACCAGGCGGCTTCCTCTTTCATTTCTTAGCCCCAATCCATATTCACCTACTACGTTTCCTTCTCTCCCTTTTCCTACACTCGAATTCCAGTCACCCATGACTATCAAATTCTCGTCTCCCTTCACTATCTGAATAATTTCTTTTATATCATCATACATTTCTTCAATTTCTTCGTCATCTGCAGAGCTAGTTGGCATATAAACTTGTACTACTGTAGTAGGCGTGGGCTTCGTGTCTATCTTGGCCACAATAATGCGTTTACTATGCTGTTTGTAGTAGCTTACCCGCTTTCCTATTTTCCTATTCATTATTAAACCTACTCCTGCATTGCCCCTATTTGACTTTGTGTTTATAACCCTGTAGTCACCTGACCAGAAGTCTTGTTCCTCCTGCCACCGAACTTCACTAATTCCCAATATATCTAACTTTAACCTATCCATTTCCCTTTTTAAATTTTCTAACCTACCTGCCCGATTAAGGGATCTGACATTCCACGCTCCGATCCGTAGGATGCCAGTTTTCTTTCTCCTGATAACGAGTGATGACGAATTCAAAACAAGTCCTGGGGATCGTGATATTGTACATCACGTTGCCGGTTTTACCGCACCCATGTGGAGGAAAGTAATGACAATGGGCAGACTATATGTTGGCTTTCATGCCGTCAACGACAGAGACTATCTCGTGGTACCACGATGGCACAACTGCGGATACTTGGACCTTATCCTAAGGCACTGTACCAGGGGATCGGCGTGCTACAGGTGCGGTGAAGACGGTCGCACCCGAAAAAACTGTGGGGCTGCGGGTGTCTGTATCCCGCGCAAGAGACGTGGTAAAAATTCTTGTGGAGCCACAGGTCGGAATTGCCCTACATACCGGATGTTGGAACAAAGATTGATCTCCAGAATCGATTATGGTTGAGTACGTTAAACAGAACAGGATGCCACAGCGGAAATCCCCGAGCAAAAGGAGGAGAGATGCCATGAGGGCGAACAAGTTTAAAGAATTTTTGAGTTCTCTTCCGAGAGACTCGAAAATTGAGACAGTCGATAAAGGTGTACAAACTGAGGTCCCAACGATGGACAAAGGTATTCAGACTGAGCCCACCCTCATGATCACAACTCCCTCCTCTCACAGCTGGTAAACGAGGCGGATTAAAGACCAGCAGCGGCAAGGGCATCCTGTGGTAGTGGCAATCCCGAAAGATGAAATCAGTCATAAAGAACAGTACAGTAACAAGAAAGTACAGTAACGAGCTCAAAAGATACCCCTGTAGTGTGGCTACCACCAGTAAACCCGATCAGAGTATATCCTAACATTGAAAAGACAATGCAATTGGCAAGGTTGGAGCAGCCGGCTACCCTAACCACTGCCTTACGATATGCGGTTCGTGTGGGACACGAAAACGGCCGAAAAGTCACCTTCTCGGTAATGGAGGCTGTAGACAGGATACAGCTAAAGTCAGTGAATCTCCCCACCGACTTCGGAGCCCAGTGCGACCTATTAAAGAAAGCTTTTGAAAGACAAGGAGAGAAATTCGACCTCAATGACATCTATGAACAATCTATGTTGGCAAATGGACGAATTACGTTTGACTGGAGTAAGACATGGCCTAACGATCATATACACACCTACTTTCCTTAATGACCAAAATTACCATTGGTCAGTTTAACACTCACAACAGCAGACAAAAGCAGACTAGTGATGCAGGAGCTGCATAAGGAGGTGGAGGAGAGGAGGCTGGATGTGCTCTGCCTACAAGAGCCGTGCTCCCAAGCTGGAAAAATAGCTTTTGCAGCCGCGACCTGGCAGGTTATCAGTCGAGGGGAAGACCCGAAAACGGCGATAACAGTTACAAACAAAGCCCTGAGAGCAACAATACTCTCACAATACACGACTAGCCACTGCAATGTCATGGAGGTGCAATCTCCCGTCGGAGTAATGACACTAATTAACATGTATTTTCAATACGGTGACAACATCGAAAAACATCTCGACCACCTGACCATAGTAACCGTATCAATTCAGGGACGAAAAATGATAATTACTGCTGACATAAATGCAAAATCCCCCCTATGGTACAGCGGTACAAGGGACACAAACGGAGAAAAGGTTGACGATTTCATCATGCCCACCAACTAGTGGTGGCTAACAAGCCCGGCAACCCTCCTACCTAGGCTGCGGGAGGAGGAGCAGGCACAAATATTGATGTAACCCTAGTAACACCAATATCATTAATATCTTCACTTAAAACTTCCGGGCTGATAGGCCGTGGTCGAAGTCGCAGTTCGCCGCTTTACCTCCGAGGATGTCTCCCGCAGTCGGAGACGAAACGTCAGGAGAGTGTTTTATACTTCGACCACGGCCTATCAGCCCGGAAGTTTTAAGTGAAGACAATACCGGCCGTGAAAGCTTACATTGTATGATCATTAATATCATTCAACAATGGAATGTCGAAGAAAATGCCACTACTAGCGACCACAATCTCATAATATTCACCTTAGGTGATAGAGTGTCCCGCTGGGCCATGGTGTGGGAGGTGCAATTAAACTACAAAAGAGCTGACTGGGAACGCCTAGCAAGGGAGTGCGACGTTCCTGCCTAACCAGAGGGTGACACACACCTGGACATAGTCATAAATGAGAGAGCAGAGGAACTGTTGAGCGTAATAACTAGAGCGGTGAAAGCAGCGGTATGAACTAGGAGGACGGCCATGGCGGCTTCTCCGTCCCCATGGTTGGCCGAACTCGAGGAAATGCGACGGTCTGTCAGAAGGTTGAGGAGGCACTACCAGCTCAGTGTCATCTGGCTGGAATGGCAAAGGTGGCTGCTGCAGTATCAAGAGGCCAAACTTAGGTTCCAAAAGGAACTAAAAGCCGTAAGGACAAGAAGCTGGGAGAGCTTTGTTCAGAATAAAGACCCCTGGGGCACACCATATAAATTAGTCAGACAAGATCCGCTCTCCTATGGAGTTGTCAATAGTCAGGCATAGGGACAGGATGACGGAAATCTGGCAGGAGACTGCTGAAGTCCCTGCTGCCTGACGATAGCGCGGATGGGGAATCTGAAGGACAGCGGCAGCTGCGACATGATGGCCTCGAAGAATACAACAATAACACGGCAGAAGAGGAGGTAGCTGCCCACATGCGATCACTAAAGAGGGGTAAAGGTCCCGGGCCAGACGGCATTGTGGGGGAGGCAGTGAAATTCCTAGCTCCCCAGCTAACTGCACCACTCACTCACCTGTATAACGAATGCCTCAGTTAACGGAAGTTCCCGAAGATCTGGAAATTGCGAATGTTCTGATCATCAGAAAAGTCCCCGATAAAGATCCAACATAAACAAAATCATATAGACCCATATGTTTGCTGGACATACTTGGGAAGAAATCAGAAAAACTACTACTGGCTGGCAGATTGGCTGCACACTGAGTGCTGTGTGGGATGAGCAGCAGGCAGTTCGGCTTCAGGCCTGGGCGATCGGCATTTGATGCTCTCGCCCTGGCGGCTGAGGTCTGTGGCTCTACCCCACATAAGTACGGAGTGGGCATCATGGTAGACCTGTGGTGGCCTTCACTCTCCTGCTTGCGGGAGAAAGAGTGTCGCCGGCCGCAGTGGTCGTGCGGTTCGAGGCGCTGCAGTCTCGAACCGCGAGACCGCTACGGTCGCAGGTTCGAATCCTGTCTCGGGCATGGGTGT